>NC_091836.1:8104924-8407954 GCF_037783145.1 Equus przewalskii
GAGAAAATATTTGCTAATCTTATTTCTGATAGCAGACTAATATCTAGAACATATAAAGAACTCTTACAACAGTGAAAGGATGTGTAACAACTGAAAAATTGAAGAGAATTTGAATAGATATTTCTCCAAAGAAAATATAAGACACATAAAAATTGCTCAATATCATTAGTCATAGGGAAATGCAAATCAAAACCACGGTGATACCACTTCATACTGGGGTGGCTATGACCGAAAGACGGACAGTTACAAGTGCTGGAGAGGATATGGACCAATTGGAACTGTCATACATTCTAGTGAGAATATAATGGTACATCTGCTTTGGAAAACAATCTGGTAGTTACCATATGACTCAGCAATTCCACTAGATACGTATCCAAGAGAAATGAAAACATATGTACACACAAAATCCTGTACACAAATCAACGCGGCATTATTCATTACAGCTGAGAAATGGAACCAGGCTACCCCTATTGCCGGGTGTCCGTTGGAAAAACTGTGGTCTGACATTACAGATCATTCTTATATAGATTTTCATCTTTAACTCTGTGAAAATGAGCAGAGCCATGAAGACTTGAAAAAGACATTCACTGAATATTGAGTAAAATAGAAACTGGAGTGAGAGGTCTGATGGAACATGTAGCTGGAGATATGTTTGTGGTCAAGACTACAGGAAACCAAGCTAAGGAAATTATACTTTACTTTTTAGGCAACAGAGAGTTATTTTAAGTTACATTTCCACATTGACCAAGAATTAGTTTTATTATCCTAGTGGTGTTCTCTGCAACTTTCCTTTATTAAAATCTATTGCATTTTGATGTCACTATTCTATTCTATGTATTTTATTTTATTTTATTTTCTGACTTAGCCTTCTGTGGTCAGATCACATAATCTCTGCAACAAGGAGCTCTGTGTCACAGCAAAATTGACTAATTTCAATATGCTTCCAATAGCATTTAAATATGTGTAATATAAGTATATACACATGTATATATGTATAGTTTTCTTTTATAATTGATAAATTTTAATTACTTTACAGTTTTGCATCAACTTGAAAAAATGTGATCATCTCAAAAATAACTTTGGTTTGAAAAGTTTAAGTGGAATTTTTGAGGCATATGAAAGTGATGTGATTAGGATATATAATGTATATAATCAATCATCTCCATGATCATTTTGATTCACGCAGTATAAAATTTATTCTAAATTTAAATTTTCATGTACATAGCAGAACTAAGACTAATTATGGCATGTTTATATATAAAGTGACCAAAATTCAGTGATGCTGTCACTGACATTTTACTTACTCTCAGGCAGAAAAATATAAATTCCTTTTGCATTTAAATTTTACTGTCTATGTCAAATAAATGCCCTGGTCTAGTGGCATAAAAAGCTCTTTAACTGAAATCAAAATGCAATAAAATATAAAACAATTTTTATACAGCAGATAGAAAAATATATTGCTTTTGGTGATCAGGGAAATACAAATCAAGACCACAATGAGATTTTAGTTTGTACTCATTCAAATAGCAAAATACTTAAAAATCTGAAAATACCAAATATTGATGAAGATGCCAATGCAAAGGCTTTCTAATCCATTACCAAGGGAAGTGTAAATTGACGCAACCATTTTGAAAAACCGTTTGGCACTACATCCTAAAGTTACCCATTCACAAACCCATGAGCGAGGAAATCCACTCCTGGTAATTTATCCAAAACTAGATCTTAAGTGTACAAGTGTTGTGTACAAGAATTTTCAAAGCAATACTGTCTGTGTTAGCAAAACCTGTAAAGAATCCAGATATCCATTAACAGAAAAATTGGTGGGTAAATTCTGATATATCATACAATAGAATGTCATGGAATGTTCAAGAAGGAATAGACAAAAGTGGGACACAGCAAAATGGAGAGATTATGACAATATATTAACTGAAACAAATAAGTCCCTAAAATTTACATGAATCATAATAAATTTTACACACATGCACACAGACACAGACACATGTACACATATACATTAGGAATAATTATGGTTGTTAATATACAGAAATTAAAGCAAGAGAAACAGAAGTTGAGCACAATACACACATATATATATTTTAAATATATATTGATGCAATAAACTGTATAAAAACTAATGCCAGGGAGTGATGAATATGGAATTGAATAACGAAGGTTATTTTGGGTGCTCAGAAGCGGGAGCGTGCATTTGTGGTGGAGACCGTCTGTTTACAGGTAGGTCATTGATAAGGCTGGAGGTTTCATTTGGGGCAATGAGTTGGGGTCATCTGGAGAGCCTGTCCCCTGCCTCTTCAGCTGTTCTAAGTCCATCGTTCCTTCAAGACAGTTTTCTATCACCTCTTTCACTGAGTTGCTCCCATCCCTCTGCTCTGAACTGAGTTCTTTCTTTCCACTTTGCCTGTAGAAAAATTTGTTTGTAATTCTGTACAGATTAGTTTAATTCAATAAAGACTTTAATTTCCATGTGGTAGTGGGGTGGTCTGGAACTAGCTTGAAGGTTGACTCTACACCTTCTAGCTGTGGGGTCTTGGGTAGGGTACTTAATCTCTCTCTGCCTCTGTTTCCTAATTTATAAAATGACATAATGATAATGTTTACTTTTTAGGGTTGTTCCGAGGGTTACATATGTTATTATATAATGTGCTTAAGTGAAGGACACTGTGTTTGGCACTCAGTGTTTACGCTACACAATTCCAGGGGGACCATTCGTATAGAATGCAACGTAAATGGTGCCCCTGGAATTGTGCAGTATACTGCCTGAACAACCGTAAATGGCTACCCTACTTGAAACAGTACCTGGCAAACAAAAGTAGCTCTAAGTAGCTAAAAGTATTAGCTATTATTGTGATACGTTGTTTCATAATGATAAAAAATCTGTATTCCTAGATTATTTATTGATTTTTCACTTCACATCCTTCCCTTTGTCATCTCCTGGAGGACTTACTTGCTCCTCCCCTTCTCTTACATTTAGTTGTCAACCACTGTCAGCTCACTGTACTTTACATTGTATACTATCCCATGGAAACTATAAATTACTAAAATTAACTGAAGAAAGAGGAGAAAATTAGAAAGATAAATACCCAGGTGAGACAATGAGAAAGTGATCTAATGGAGCATCTCTTCTCTATTACGATGGCAGGCAAAAAAGGCATTTTCTGTGCTGAATTCTTGTTTTTAAGATAAACAAAATTGATTCTCTTTTAAATACCACATAATAGTGTTTTGTGAAAAAAACCAACAATGCAACACAAATAATAATTTGCATGTGTAAATATTTATACAAAAGTCTCAAAATATTAGTAATTGAAAACTGCAGTACATTAAAAAACGCTAAAACCAACGTGAGGTTTGTTTTAGCTATGGAGGACGGTTCAATCCTAGAATCTATAAATGCATTCACCATATTAACGAATGAAAACTTTTTTTTAATCACGTGAAAAATTATTTGGTAAAATTTAGTATCTCAATAAAAGAAGAAATCTTGTTAGACCGAATTTTGTAAGTAAATCTTGTAAGCACAGAATTTTATGATGTTTCAAAATATTTTCATATTTATATCTCAAATAAATGTCAGTATTGTGCTTTAAGATTGAAATCAGAAGCATTCCCTTCAGATTTAAGGAGGAAAATGGCTGACATTATTATTGTTGCTTTGTTTTGAAAGTATGAGATAATTCTACTAGATAACATAAAATGTTACAAAAAGATAATCATAATATTTAATTACCTGTTTTCATCCTTAGACAGTATTCCTTTTAAGAGCAAGAAACTATGTCATATTGGTCACTATATCCTCAACTTATACTTGGCTTATCATATAGGAAGGGGTTGTGTTTTGTTAGTTTTTATTTCTGAAATTATTCTTTTTTTGGTGAGGAAGATTGGCCCTGAGCTAACATTTGTTGCCAATCTTCCTCTTTTTTGCTTGATAGAAGATTGTTCTGAGCTAACACCTGTACCAATCTCCCTCTACTTTGTATTTGGGACACCGCCACAGCATGGCTTGATGAGCGATGTGTAGGTCTGCACCTGGGATTTGAACCTGTGAACCCCAGCCACCAAAGCAGAGTGATCAAAGTTAACCACTATGCCACCAGGCCAGCCCCTGAAATTATTATTATATTTTTATTTTTTTTTAACTTTTTATTAAGATTATGATAGTTTACAACCTTGTGAAATTTCAGTTGTACATTATTGTTAGTCATGTTGTAGGTGCACCACTTCACCCTTTGTGCCCTCCCTCCAATGCCCCATTTCCCCTGGTAACCACCAATCAGTTCTCTTTGTCTCTATGTTTCACTTCCACCTATGAGTGGAGTCATACAGAGTTCAGTTTGTCTTTTTCTGTCTGGCTTATTTCACTTAACATAATACCTTCAAGGTTCATCCATGTTGTTGTGAATGGGACGATTTTGTCTTTTTTTATGGCTGAGTAGTATATTTTTAAGTAAACTAATTCTTGCTTTCAAATTTACCAAAGACATTTTATTTTATATTTTGATGAGGAAGATTGGCCCTGAGCTAACATCCGTTGCCAATCTTCCTCTTTTCGCTTGTGGAAGATTGTGGCTGAGCTGACATCTGTGCCAATCTTCCTTCATTTTGTGTGGGATGCCACCACAGTGTGACTTGATGAGTGGTGCTAAGTCTGTGCCCAGGCCGCCGAGGTGGAGCACATGAACTTAACCACTACGCCACCAGGCCAGCCCCTACCAAAGACATTTTAAAGTCTCTAGTTTCTTAATTGTCAGTCAGTAAAAACTAAAAATTATTGGCTTACTCATATTTAGGGAGAGAAATTTGTCTTACCTTTACATACTTGTCATGTCTTTCTCCTTTTCCACATACTTCTTAGAAGAGAGATTATGAGACATTATTCATTATTAAAATGATTATTGCTTACCACGAGAATCTTACCTTTCAAAAATTATTCTCAGGATCTTGTCTTTTGTTTTTAAGTTACATTTTCAGTAATTATTTGTACCTAACTTGACGTGTTTAATTGGTTTCAATGCTCAATATTATCTTTTTTAATTTTGACTTTTTCCTGAGTTCTTGATTTTGATTTCTATTTCTATTAGCTAAAATATATCTACAGGAAATCTTCTTGGATCATGTATGACTGGTTGTTTCAGAGCCTTGAAAATTCTTGAGTGTCTTATTTTCCCACATGAATAACAACTTCATAGGTAAAATTATTTGTGTCAAAATGTTTTATTAAAACTTATAATTCTCGTTTTCTTTGCATATGTTGTACTATTCAAGAGAAATATGAAGCTTTTTTATAGCTAAATTGTTAACACCTGAATGATTGTAAGATATTTTTCTCTGCTATCTTTGCATTTCAAAACATTATTGAGAAATATCAAATATAACCAAAATAAGAGAAATATATGATTTTCATGGATTGGAAGACCTTAAGTGATTTGACTTTTCTCCAGAATGATCTCATTGATCAAATTCCTAGTACTAATTTTTAGTGAAACATGATGAAATTGCTATAATAATTATAATTATCTAGACCTATATATAGATCATAGATATGTAAATATAGATACCATATATTGTAATAGATATAGATATTATATGTAGCCAAGATACTATTTGAAGAAGAAAAAATGTGGGAAGCTCATTCTAATAGATATAAAGTCTTAGCAAAAAGCTACAAAACTTAAGACAACTTGGTATGCTCACAATGAGAGGAAAAAAGAATAATAGAACAGAAGAGAGACCCTCCCAACCACAAATTAGACTCATTCCACATGGACACCTGATTTATGATAAAGGTCGGACTGCACAGCAGTACGAAAGGGACTATGTTTTCAATAAAAATGCTGGGTTAATGGATATCTACTTGGAAGAAAATGAAACTCGATTCCTATCTCCCACTACATACAAAAATCAATTCCAATTATTAAAGGCAAAACAACATAGATTTTAGAAGATGAATGAAGCATATTTCCATGACCTTGCAGTAGGAAAACATTTCTTAAACAGAACGCATAAACACCAACAGTAGAGAAGAAGACTGATAGATTAAAAGATGGATAAATTTGACTACAGGAAAATTGAGGACTTCTGTTTACCAAGTGTCATCCTTGAGTGGAAAGGCAAGCCATGTAGTGAGAGAAAATATTTGCAGCATATATAACTGTCAGAGGACTCCTATCCAGAATTCCTGAAAATCAACAAGAAGACTGATAAATCAGCAGAGAAAATGTGTAAAAGAATGAACAGCCAGTTCACAGAGAGGATATATAAGCAGCCAAATGAAACTGTGTTCAACCTCAGTAATTATTAGGGAAAAGTAAATTAAAATCACAATGAGTGCGACTTTTGTCAAGTGAAAAGAAACATGCTTGGGCCTTTGAGGATGCTGTTAGCATTCTAAGTTTCTTGACCTAGGTGGTGGTTTCATGTAGGTAATTATGATAATTTATTAATATGATCATTGATATTTTATATATTTTTTGTATGTGTGCTATTTCACTGTAAAATATTTTGTTTTGTTTGTTTCTTCTTCTTCCTTTTTTTTGAGGGGGGGGAGAGATTAGCCCTGAGCTAACATCTGCCTCCAATCCTCCTCTTTTTGCTGAGGAAGACTGGCCCTGGGCTAACATCCGTGCCCATCTTCCTTTACTCTATATGTGGGATGCCTACCACAGCATGGCATCCCAAGTGGTGCCATGTCTGCACCCGGGAGTTGAACCGATGAACCCCAGGTCGCCAAAGCAGAACGTGCAAACTTAACTGCTGTGCCACTGGGCTGGTCCCTGTTTAGTTTGTTTCTTAAAGGAAAGTAGGCCAAAAGTTAATTAAGTCTCAAGGGTGAAATTCTAGTATACTGACTCTTCCTTTACCTTTACATCTTCTAAACTGGGTATATAATGTATCAGAGAATTTTATGCTTCTGCATGTGAAAATGACAGTCTGAAAGATATTAATTAAAAGCTGAAACATTAAACTTTTAGGATAGTTCAATGATTCTGAAATCTTTCTCTGACTGAAATTGCTCACTTATTGATAAGGTATATGGTGATCTGTATCACCTATGGAAATGGCCACAATTGTTCGTTACCTGCCCCATGGTTAATTTATAGACCCATTGTCAAAAACTCTTGACTTTTGTTTTTCACATTTCCAGCTTTTATCTGTGTGACCCTAGAATGTTATTTGCTGGCTTTCTGTGTTTTAATCTGCCTTGTCTTAGAAATTACACTAATTAGGAAGGCGGGATGAGAAACGGCTAAAGCTGCACATCGTTAACGAAGACTTCAGGCAGACTTCAGAGGGTGGATTTATACTTTTAAAATGAATATGAGGAAAATGTGACCAGAGAAAAAAATAAATTCCTACTTTTGCTTAATATGAGGCTAGATCTACTAAACTGACTGGTTGAACAATTTTGATTGAATAGAACATTTTCTGACCTGGTTGTTATACGTAAAAACCTGTTTAATTCACACTTCAAAAATAAACTTAATTTTCTTATTTCTTATTTCTTTATTTATTTTTCGTGAGGAAGATTGGCCCTGAGCTAACATCTGTTCCAGTCTCCCTCTATTTTGTATGTAGAATACTGCCACAGTGTGGCTTGATAAGCAGCCTGTAGGTCTGCACCTGGGATCCAAACTCACAAACCCCTGGCCACTGAAGCAGAGCTTGGGAACTTAACCACTATGCCACTGGGCTGGCCCCTAAATTTTATTTTTTAGATTTAACAAAACTGCAAATATAGTACTGAGAATTCACGTAAACTCTACACCAAATTCCCCCTTTTTTTAACATCTTACATTAATATAGTATATTTGTTACAATGAATGAATGAATATTGACACATCATTATTAACTAAAGCCCATACTTTATTCAGTTTTCCCTTGAAGTTCTTTTTCTGTTCCAGGATTCCATCCATAGTATCAAATTATATTTAGCTGTCATGACTCCTCAGGCTTCTCTTGGGTGTGAAAATTTCTCAAACTTGTTCTTTGTGACCTTGATGGTTTTGAGGAGTATTTGGTCAGATATTTTATAAAATATCCTTCAAATGAGATTTGTCTGGTGTTTTTCTAACTTCACTGAGGTTATGGGTTTTGGGGAGGAGGATCACAGAGATAAGGTGCCATTTTCAATGTTACATCTTATCAAGGACACACGCTTATCAACGTGACTTATCACTGTTGACATTGACCTTAATCACCTGCCTGAGGTAGAGTTTGTCAGAGTCCTCTACTCTAAAGTTACTCTCTTTTCACCCTTTCCGTACATGCTCTTGGAAGGAAGTCACTGTACACATCCTAAACTTAAGTATTGGGGGGTAAAACTACATCTTCTTGAGAATGAATTATGCTACATATTATTTTTGGAATTCTTCTGCATGGGAGATTATCTCTTCCCAATTTATTTATATTTAATCATTTACTTTTACTTCTATGGATTTTAAGTGAAGTCTTGTATCCCTATATTTGGTTCACTTCAGTTCTTTGTAATCTAACGGATCTCAAATTTCCTCTCCAGCTTCATCTGTTACCCACAGAGACATCCATTGGTCTGGACAGACAACTGTTTTCTTATTCCTTTTTTAAAGAACTAACATCTGAGCTAACATCTATTGCCAATCTTCTTTTTTTCCTTCTTCTCCCCAAAGCCCCCCAGTACATGGTTGTATATACTAGTTGTAGGTCCTTCTGCTTCTGTTATGTGGGACTCCACCTCAGCATGGCCTGATGAGCAGTGCTAGGTCCTCTCCTGGGATCCCAACCCATGAAATCCCAGGCCGCCAAAGCAGAGCGCATGAACTTGACCACTTGGCCACAGGCCAGCCCCTTGAACTATTTTCTAATTGTTTTATACACATCCATTGTATTTTATATTGGCAAACCTCTACCAAAAAAATATTCTTCCTTACCTTTTTCATCTAGGGAAATTTTATTCATTCATTTTTTCCAAGATGCAGTTCAAATGTGACTTTCTCTATGAAACCTTCTGCAACATCTCTAATTGTTTAGTCCTTAACTGGTCTTTGATCTGAAAACACTTTGAATGGATCTCTTTTTATAGCACTTATTAAATTTTATTGTAGTTGTTGACCAATATGACTCTATATTCCATTAGTTATGAGTTGTGAGGAACTAGATTTTCTTCTTCTATACAACAGCCCCTGTGCCTAGAAGAGTGTCTGAAAAACCAACATTTCTATTAAATCTGTATGAAGAGTAAAACAAATCAAAACTGAGGGATGCTTTCAACTGTCTTGGATCACTTATATTTCTACCTCTGCTACATTCTTGTGAAGGAAGTCCTTGTGTGGAAATCTCTTTGCAGTACGTTGTTTTCCTAGTTAATCCTACTACAGTGGAGGTTGTATATAGCAAACTCTTAATTATCTTCTTCAAAGCTTGTTTCCTTACTTCTTCCAGGAAATACAGACATGCTTAATTTAAAACAATGTGTCTTCATCAGCTAGTTTCTTGGGGGCTCTGTTTCAGAGGACTCATTACAAATCTCTATTTGCCAAGGCAATTGCAAACAGAACATGATGGTAACCTTATAATGCTTGACCAGATTGGTTAAATCCTACCAGCCCTTGGCCTGGAGTAACTGGTTTTTCACTCTTGGTTGTTAGTTTCAGCTTTCTGGAGTGCCCACAGACTGCAATTTGCTATTTTAAGAGTCTTTCACATTGTATTAATTAGATGACATCTCACGGTTTGTAAGTTTAGCTTCAATTTACAAAGCGGTAAATGGTTCTCTGTTGCATTTCCATGGTTTTGTGTAAGTCATGGTAGAATGACTAATTGCGGTCTAAGACTTGTTGGTTTCTCTTTGAAAAGCTATTACGGATCTCTCATTATACACCAAAACTTTTTGGAAGTAGGGCAGATGAATAGGAGGGCACTGCTGGTCTCTATGCAAGTGATAAAGGTTCTTTTGTTTGTTTGTTTTGTTTTGCAAGGTGGGATTCAACCATGTTCGCCTGCACGGCTGGTGAAGGTCTTGTGATATCTGTCCAGTGGGAAGCCTGCCAGGCCTAGATACTAATTAGAAGAGTGAATTGGCCCACCTGTACGTTATCCTTCTTTTAGTATGGACTCACTTTACTTAAACTGTCTTTTAATCAGCTGTTGTTTGGCACAGATGGCAGGAAAGCACATTACAGAATTTCAAGTCAAGCTCTAGGTCTGTTGTGATTTGCAATGTATTCTGTCTTGAGAAGAGCATTTCTCAGGATGTCTGGGGAGAAAATGCTTTTCTGCTGAGCAGAGAATCATAGTCCATTAAGAGGGCACTGGAGGCCCCAGGCAGAGGTGGAAAAATCAACATGCTCCTGTGGTAGAATGACTTTTCCATCACATTTCTGATTGCCAGGAGCCAGCTGGGATGAAATTTTTTTTTTAAAAATTGAATTTGCAGCTACAAAACAGGATTCAATTCTGACTTCTATACCTCTTGACTGTGATTTAGGACAGTGTTTCTCAATCTTGTTTTACATTATTGCCCCACTAAGAAGTCTTTTTGAGATGCTTTCCTAATTCCTTCTCATTGAAATTTAATAATGTCAGAAATACTGTATATCTGTTTATATACTGTATGTCTATCTGTGCTTCAGACGCAAAAAAGTAAGCAGAAGGCTTAATCTTTATTCAATAAAGAGTTAAGAATGACTAACATTTTTAAGTTAAAACAAAATTGAAAAATTGAAAAGCTATTAACATTTAACTTAACTTTCTAACTACATTTGTAGGGTAACTTTTAATGCAATTTATTTACTTATATAAATTGTATCAAATTGTATATGTCAATTAGCCATGTATATATGTATATGAGTAGCAATGTAATCCAATTTTTGAAAAATCATTCAGAACAGTTACTTTTCCAACAAAAGTAAAACAATCAAAAAATAATTTTCTAGAATTATTTTAGTGAATATAACTTTCAACTGTGCTTAATTTTATGAGAAAATAACTTTTAACCAGCTGCTAGATATTAATTCAAATATTGTCAACATTTTTCTTTTTAGTACTGGACAAAATAATGTTTGCTTGAATAACTTTTCTACAATTAAATAATAAAACATATGCTATTATTTATTTAATTTTTCAAAGCCCACGTTACACACAAAAGCATTGAGGATCAAGTAACATCCACAAGGTAGTCAATGGCAGCCAATGGACGTGCACACACCCTCATGATACGCCTTTAAGATTGAGCAAAATCTACCTAGAGAAAGTCCTCCAATCATGACCATCTACTCACCATACATATTGTACATGTTTCATGAACTCGACGTCATTGGTGCTCACGTGATACCCAAGACAACTCAATGGTGGAGTAGATTTTGTCAGGTAGGGAGCCATTATAATCACTAAGATATTTTTCTCCCTGAAAGAACCAATTTTCATCCCGTTGGAGGCGATATCACTGCAATTAAGAATGCATGGTTTAAGAAAAGGTCATTGATGCTGAAAGTCTTGGATTTTTCATTAAAAATATAGGTATGTTATCATCAAATTCGGGTTTAAATGTGTAGAAGCACCTAATATAGTGCTTGGTTATGTAGCTTATTATTAGTTTAAGCAGGAGTTTTTGAGTATTAATCATGTGATAGACACGACAGTAGTTGCTTGGGATACATAGTTGAATCACCTATGACTGACATGTGGTTCCTACCTCCCCAAAGTTTACTGTGTAAATAGGTGGATAAACAAGTAGGCAGACAATTTTAATACAATATGGCAAGTATGGCTGTGGTAGTGGGCAAAGAGGTGGGATCCTAGCTTACTTTTCCTGTGGGTCAAGGGAACATGAAGAAGACATAAATTTCATCTCAAGTGATGAATGATAATTCATCATCTGTTCAGAGAATGAGTCTGGAAGAAGCCTCTTGGTGTATGAGAGCACAAAGAGAACAACCTAGGTGAGGGACACAATGTGCAATGGCAACATGAAACTATATAATTATGTGCTGTTTGTGGAAAAAATAGCAATTCTAAATGTCTAAGAAGTAGGCTTAAAGGGACAGTGTTGTGGGAGATGAGATTGGGCTAAAGGTGGGAAACCAGACACAGAGAGCTTGACTTTTATTCTGTCCATTGGTGCTTCTTCATTTTTCTTACTGAACTACACCTAACAACAGAGGCTGTTAGAATACTGCATTGATGTGTTATCATTTAGTTTAAAATTTCATGAGGATTTTGGATTCTAGTCCATTACATATCTACTTATCAATACAGTAATAATTTAAAAATTACCTGCTAGTTAAATTACTTCCAAAAATATTTGAGTAAAATTGATTGTCTAGAACAATGTGCCGTGTTTATGTTTTGAGTTTCCCTTGGTACATGTCTATATCTGTGTTAATAGTCATGCCTGGGTTTGAAAAGTAAGTATAACCTTAAGTTGTAAGGAAAAGTTAAAGATAGTAGAAAGGTAATGACATGGTCATATTGGTCATATTTCTTCTTTAAATAAAATATTCAAGTAGCAGAGAGGCAGATGAGTTTGAAAGAGATAAGAGTGGAAACAATTAGGAGAGTAAAGAACTTAGGTACCTGCCTCCTGCAGAAACTGGGAGATAGGGGTGCTGTCTTCCCCTTGATGATAACATTTCAAAAGGATGGCTCCCAGATCCTTGAGAAACACATTCTTGGTTGCAAAACAATTTACATGTCAAGGGGCAGAGAAAGGATTTACAATTAGTAGTTTTCTAAAGTAAATACTCTAAGAAATGGGAGGTGGGAGGGATGGGCTATAGTTGACTAAAGTTTAGCCAAGCTGAAGGGAACATTTAGGACATCTTCCTCAGGGCTTAAGATTAAATTTTAAAGTTGACCTTCAACAATTTGTATATAAAACAATACGGGAAAGAATAAAAAAGTCAACATATAAATAAATATATATGCATAACAAGCAAAGAGAAAAAAACAGTAATTCATGGGCAATGAGCCCATTTATGCATTTTCTGCTTTGAAAGATTTACCTGATTAGAAGCAATACTGTTTGGAATGCTATCACAGTGGATAATCCAATCAACGTTCTGCCAAATATCACAGTCTACAGTTCTGTGAAAGGTAATGCTAGCAAAAGTGTTATGTACAGGGAATCCAGAATATGTATATCTCTTTCAGGGAGGAGAATCTCTGACTTCTTATAATGAAAAAGGTCCAAGATAATCAACTGCCACCAATTGGCTGGCTGATTCTCCTTCACAAGGGGAAATGGTAGTATCAGAAGCTCAGGATTGGTCTCTTCTTTTATTTTCTTTTTGGTGAGGAAGATTCGCCTTGAGCTAACATTTTTGCCAGTCTTCCTCTATTTTTGTATGTGGGATGCCACCACAGCATGGCTTGGTGAGCAGTGTGTGTATGTCCGCGCCCAGGATCTGAACCTGTGAACCCCTGGTTGCTGAAGCAGAATGTGTGAACTTAACCACTACTTTACTGGGCGGCCCCAGGGTTGGTCTCTTCTCATGGTAGATCAGACACTCAGCAGGAATCACCTAGTTCAGATTTGGTAGGAGAAAGTCTGAGTTTGGAACCCAAGTATTGCCTCCATCCCTGCCACCATAGACACTAATGGCTCATTTATCTTCTAATGAAGTGACTGGGGTTAAGGAGTGACTGACGTGTGTAATTTTGTCCACTGGACTATTGAAAGTCTCCTTTGGAGAACATTCACATGGGACAAAAATATCTTCCTAGTATTTGCCTGTTCTGAGAGGCTCATCCACATAAATCTTTCCAGACTTTTTTGTCACTGATCTTCCAACCCTGTTTCTTCCAAATCCATGATCATCCAGGCAAACCAACAGCAACTGCCCCTGAGTCAGCCATCTCTCAGTTCAGATGGAGTGGACAGCTAAATGTACTATTTGAACTTCTGCCCACAGAGAATCATTTACTGCTGTCATTCACTGTCATCCTTGAGTGAGTCTTTAGTTGCATCCATCCACTTTATTTCCTTCTGTTTTTGGAACTCCCTAGGAGGCAATAGTGTGGCTTGAGGGAGAGGAGGAAATGCAGCATTAGTCCTTGTTAAAGGAGTCTGAGCTACTTGTTCATGCTTCTCGTATCTTCCATACCTGTGTGAACCCAGTCTCTTTCATACTCTTTCCCTCTGGTGATAGATTACTACTGAACATGCCGAAACTCACGATTTCCTTTCCTGATAGGAAGCTCAGATTGTGTGGCCAATTGATGTTACATGGATAGGCTTTCAGTCTCTACCAAAGCCCAGGAGCAAGCAAGACACTGCTTTTTAAAAAGGAGAACAATTATCAGCAGAAGAAACATTGCTCTAAACTATAAATGTTTGCTAGGATTCTCCTATTTGCACTTATGAAAGTCTCTGGATAGCATCCTTATTTGCCAAAGACTCAAGTTTCTTTAGATCTAACCAATCAAAAGGCCCTAGTGGAAAAGTAGTTTCACTGCAGTGTAGACCTGCTGCAGAGCCTTCTCTTTCTCAAACTCTGAAAATTTTCTGGTGACTCGATAGATGTGTCAAAGTAGCACATTCAAATGTGGTATACGTTGCCTCCCCAGTCCATAAGACTTACCATGTATCATACACATTTTTTCACGGTAGGTGGTGAGAGATGCAGCAATTTATTTTTCACCTTAGGGAGGATATCATCACGTGCTCCAGACAAGCGTACCCCTAGAAATTTCAGTGAAGTTATAGGTCCATGAATTTTTGTGGGATTTATTCCTTATTCTCTGGATTTCATGTCTTAGTAAGCCCTCTCAAGTACTTGCTACTTCCTGCTAATCAAATCCAATCATCAATAGTAGATCATTGTGATATTTTGCGATGTTCAACGTCTCTGTGAACTATGTTATGGCAGAAAGCAGGAGAGTTGTCTTAGCCCTGAGATAAGATGGTGAAGGTGTATTCTTGGCCCTCTGAGGTAAAATATAACTGCTTTTGGCTGTCCTTGTGTATTGCAATGGGAAAATACACTAGCCAGGTCAATAGCTGTGTACTAGGTGCCAGGGGCTGTGTTGATGTGCTCAAGTAAAGATATTATACCGGGGACAACAGCTGCAATTAGATTCACTACATGTTTGAGTTTGTGGTAATCCAGTCATCCTGCAACATCCATTCAATTTGTTCATTGGCCAATCGTATGATCTAAGTGAGCATGTAATAGGTATCATCACTCCTGCATCTTAACAAGTCATCAATGTTGGTAGTAAACCTTGAAATTTCCCCAGGAACGTATTGCTTCTGAGTTACTATTTTGGTAGGTATGCAAGTTCCAGGGCCTTCCATTTGGCCCTTCCTACTATGGACATTACCTTATAGGTCAAAGAGTCAATTTAGATATTCTGTTAGTTTCCAAGTATCTCTTTGCTAATTATACAATAAGAGACTATTGACAAAAAAATAGATGGTGAATCTATGGACTTACTGGGTCCACTATCTTTCAAATTTGGCCTAAGACTCCACTTATCACCTTACCATTCTAAATGCCTACTCTGACTTGTGGATCACAGTAACATTTTGGGTCCCCAGGAATTACTGACAGTTCACCATGTCTGGTAATCCCCAGAAAGCCTAGATATTTACTTTTCCCCTCTGCACTGTCGTTCTAGTAACTGGATGCAGTTCCCTTGAGGAAAGGCCTGAAGGAATAATTAAGTTATACACTAGAGGTGTTGCTGCAGGATCCTTCCAGAAGGACACCCAGAGTTTTCTTCAGTTAAGAGATTCTGTGTCTTTAAATGGCCTTAGTTGTGGATAGTGGGTGAGGAATCATGACTTAGCATTATAGTGACTCAAGTTAGGTTTCTGGCCATCAGACCCAAAGTTTTTCTGTTTTATGGTTCAACTAGTATCCATATAGGCTGCCGATCTGTTTATTTCTAGGCACACTGTGATCAATTTGTCACTGTTAGAAATCCCTGAATGTCAAAATATTTTGATTATTGGCATATCCCTGCTGCCCTTTATGGCAATCATGTTCATCTTTTCGTCGACAGTTAAGTGCTGCCTCTTGGTCTTTGCCACTCCGGGAATCCCATCGTCTTAACTGAAATCAGGAGCTCATCTCAATTTCTGCACCCCCCAGTGTCATATCTGGCTAACTAAAGAGAGGAACCACAAAAATTTTCAAGGATGAGGATGCTACCCTTGGAAATGTATTTATCAATGCATAGTGGAAGGAACGTCTTCTGGGTCAGTTTGGTGAGTAGATGTGTAGATCACACATTAATCCACTCCAATATTCCCATCTTCTTAATCTTTAAATTCCTCCCTGCTCATCATTCAAGGGAAACAGTAGCATCTCATTCTCAGTAAACATGGCCATTAAATCCTAGTTTCAGTCAACCAACCAAATAAGACATCAGAACCACTTCTAGCTGCGTGTGCCCAATTTATTAAATTCAGACTATCTAGTAAGCGCACTCATATAAATGCATTTTGCTTGATCTGGTGTTGCATCCCATCGTCCCACATATATTCCCCATGATTCTACTGACAGATATTAGCAAAATCTTGCAATTCTTCAGAGTATAAGCTATTTCTTCTTGGGTCATACTATGTAACTGATAGCCAGAGCCATAATGTTGTAAGGCATCTGACCCTGGAGAGATTATCACAGAGTTTTTAAGCAAAGGAAGAGTTGTCTTCCCAGACACAGGAATGTAATGGAGGTTCAATGTGTCACAGAGATTCAAGATGCTCAATTTCATCTGACTCCAGTCAAATGTCCTCATTCAAAGTTTTAGAGGCCTATTGTTTTCTGATCAATGACCTAATGTTCACATGTGCAATTTGGGAAGAATGTGAATTTAATTGATGCTTTAATTCTGCAACCTGAAAATTCAATTGAATTTAGTCGTGTCAATCCTTGGAAGATCTCAGTTTTGTTTTCTGGTTTTTTTCCCACGTGATCACTCAAGTATACTTAGGACTCAGGAGATTCTGTTTCATATCACAGTCTTTGTAGTTACCATTATTGCAAAGAACTGCGGTAGCCACGTGGACATCCAAGGCACCTACTTCAGATGGAACTTTATCACAAACAATGATATCATGACTAATTGTGATGCCACTATACGCCATGGATTGCCAGCATACCCTTTTGTATTGTGAAGTAGCTCAGCACTGCAATCAAATCCAAAGGAGAAACCAAGTCTCCCCAAATTCCCATCTTTGAGTGTCTATCTCCTGGGACTATTTCTGGTACCAATTCTGTATCAGTCAGCGTCCAGGCAGTACAAATGACGCCAGTAATTTGGAGAGAGAAAATTCAATATAAAGAATAATTAACTAATAAAATTTAGTTAAAGGTGTAACAGAGAACTCTAAGTGGTTTGGAAGTAGAAAATGCAAAAAGCAGCTACCTTATCTAGGGCTTAGGGGCAGGAAACTTTGAAAGACTAAGAACTGAGCAGCTTTCTCTTACTCCAAGACTGAGATTCAGACCTTTTTGGAGAGAGGGTGGCTGAAACAGGAGAATGCAGCCTGCTGGTGGCAGAGAAATTTGCCAGAGGTTGCAGGCCAGAGCTTGTACATAACAGAGGTCGTCCATGTGGCTGGAAACACTTGCCAGAGGTTGCTGGCTTGAGCTGGTACATGGGAATAGCCAGTCGGGTAATTGGAGAAACTTGCTGGAGAGTTCAGGCCATAGTTCTGTGAGGGTAATGGAGATGAGTGATACTGAGCCTACCCCCACACCTAAGGTCACCCATACACCAATCTGCTGGCAACAAAACAAAGACTGCTGACTACAATCTGGAAGGGAAATCCTTTCCTTCTACTATGGCTTTGCAGTGTCCCTCCATTACTCTCTATTAACAAACCCTACCAATAAGCTGACTGGCAAAGGAGAGATGTTTATAGAGTCCAGATCTGATATCATAAAGCAAGGAAAAGAAGGGTAGATTTGGAGCTGAGATGAATAAATTGTCACTAGCACAGATAAGATGACAAGTATAGTTTGAGACATTGGAAGTGAAGTGCCTATAAGACATTAATGTAGATAACTAACAAATCTTTAGAGATAGTGTTTCAGAAAGATTTTGGGGTTTTAATGCAGGCATAGTTGTTATCCACATGAGTGTTTGAGATCTCCAAGAAGAGCATATAGGGTGAAGGCTAGTGTGCCAAAACAACAGCCAAAGAAAACATCATTACTTTAGGGTTGGTTAGTGAGGAGGAAAAGCCCACAAAAGCAATCTAGAAGCAGTCAGAGTAGGACAGTCAAAGATGACAGGTTTCATGGAAGCCTAAAGAGTAGGCATTCAAGAAGGATAGAGAGATCACCAGTGTCAAATTTAGCGGAAGGAACTAGCAAGAAAACACATGAGTACAAGCAATACAGATTCATGATTGAAAGCAGTCTAGAATAGGATGAGTCTGAGTTTTTTATTTGGAGAGATATATGATTATTTTGAGAAGTTTGGCTGAAAAGAAAAAGACAGGACATGAAGCAGCAAGCTGGGGGCATGATGCAGGTGGCAGCTGACAGATCACATGACACATCTAACTTTTGCATAGGAAACAATTAAGCATGTTTTAGCCTGAAGATGTTTTTCGCTTTGCTCACATTTTGCCCTTTTCAAAAAATGTGACCTTGAATGTGTGAAGTGGATGGTGGGGGGGCCATAAATTCCCTATTATCTTTTATCCATCTTGAAACATTTATTTATGTTACTTGCTTTACTCCTGCAGGCATTTTAGAATACCACTGACATTTGCAGGGCATGTTTTTGAATTTGAATGAATGGACAAAAGGAGATTTGCTAGCTGTTCTTCCAGAAAAGAAATTTATAGCATAATGAATCTAATGAACGTTGGAACTAAAAAGGAACTCTGAGGTGATTGACCTCCATGCCTTCATTTAATAGTTGTGTCCTAAGACCAGTGTTGTTCTAAGATCAGCAAAGGTAAATGACTCTCTCAAGATCATACAGCCAATAAGTTGCAGATATGTGGTTAAAACTGATGCTCTTATCTACTCCACTCTTACGAACATCACCATGGTCTGTGTTGCTATTTCCATTCCCATCCTGCCACTCTCTTCATTATCTATTTCAAAAAAAAAAAAATGTCGACCAAAGAGAAAGCTTATAAAAAATAAAACTGTGCTCTCTAGGGGTTGTCTAGAATGTGATTTCACTGCTTTTCTTTTTCAACCAAGAGATTGTTTTCCTATGTATTATCAAACAAGTTAAAGCTCTAAGTTGCAATTTGCTAGATGTGGGTTTTAAAGTCAATAGTATCACTGATTTTCAGCATACCTTAGAGAATCTCTTGGTGTATGTCTTCTTTCAGCCACTGAAATGATGTGGTTAGTAGAAACAGAATCCTTTAGTCAGTGAAATTGCTCCCCATCTCTCACTAAGAGAGATGAGGTAAGAATGAATGAGGTAACGTTGGTAAAATGCTTTGAGATCCTTAGCTGCTAGTAGAAAGCAAAATATCAGAAATCTCAGTTTTCCGCTTCTTTCTCCAAGGAGTGTATATTTCTCAGTGTTGCAGTATATAGAAAACCAAGGAAATGGATGCCAAGCTACAGAAGAGGGAGGAAAAAGCTCAAATTGCTTTTGCAATAATTTTCATGAAGACAGGAAGGAAATGAAAATACCTGTTACCAATTGGTGAACAACTGGTCTTTCTGACAAGTCTCACTGAGATTCAGCTTGCCCCTTACATACCTCATTTTTCATATGGAATGCAGAGACAGTAGAGCATAGTAGCTAAGAATAAATTTCTAGAGAAAGACAGATGTGGGTGTGATACCGGGAGCTGCCTCTTGCTATCAGTGCAAACCTGAGCCAGTGATAATCTCTCTGAGGCTTGGTTTCCATCATTATCAAATGGAAATAAAATTATTCCTAATTTATAAGACCTGCATAAGAAATCAATGAAAATTGCATATTAAGTGTTTAGCAAAGTGCCTGGTGCTTCATAAGCATTTAACAAAGTTAGTTATTATTGTTTATTGATGTTACTATTATGGGTAATAACAATACTAGCAATAATGAAAATAATAATATAGTCTTTATTATGTCACATTCTGTATAAAATCTTTCAGTGACTTCACTCTGCTCACAAAAGAAAGTTAAAGTTCAATGGTATGAAATTAGGGTCATGGAATTAGTCACTTCCAGATTACAATATGTACACACACACACACACACACACACATGTGCTCACACACCCCACAGATACACACAAACACACACATACAGTTTTTATTCCATCTAGATTGGCTTACTAACCTTTCCCAAACATGTCATTTTATACCTCTGTGGTGGTTGTTTCTACTGTTTTCTCCACTTATTAAGAAATCCTTTACCTCTATTTCTACTTTAATGAGTTCCTACTGTTCCATCAAAGTCTCTCTTATAGAAACCATTTCTAACTCCAAAATAGCAATTTTCTGATTTACTCTTGTGCGGGTCCACTGTTTAGAAGTTTCTTTATCTATTAAATTGTAAGCCTTCACAATCATGGAATATGTCATCTTTATCTCCGCATCACACAGTGTCAGAGCAGTGTTTTGCAAATAGTAACAATGTCTTACAATCTGTGAAAAGAGCAAATTCCATTTCTCTCTAGATTGAGAGAGCAATCCATCTATCCTCCCTAGCAATTTGCTATCCTTTCATCAAGTTTTCTCTGACTTTTTGTCTGGTTGTCTCCCCTACCAGTTGTAGTTTGGTAGTTAGGGAAGTGAGAGAATTCCCTTAAGGTTCTTATGGCTGGTCAAATAATTAAAAAGGCAGGTTAGCAGGAGAAAATCAAACAAAGCTTAATAGCATGCATACATGGGAGAAACCCAGAAAAAACTAACTCAGCCATCTGGCAGAGGCTGCCTGTTTAAATATCTTCAGCTACAGACAAGGAGGATGTTGGGGATAGTGATTTGGGATTTCAGAGGGGAAGAAGACAATTTACAAGGAGATGGAAGGCAAATGTTTGTTAAACAGGTTTTGCTGGACCCGAAAATGGGTTTGTTGGTGTCTTTCTATCACACCTATTTTACATCACACTGTGGCTATCATATGGTATGAGCTCCTTCCTGGAACAGGCCTTCTCTGTGAAATTCTTTTAGGCAGTTTGACGGGGGAAGGTCGGATGCCCTTCCTGTGTCTCCTGAGCCTTTATTGTCTTCAGCTCGAAATAATCCACATACCAGAGTGGTGTATCTTGGGACAGCCTGCCCTGAACCCTATCATAGTGAATGGGGTGTTGTGTGACATATGACCATGCTCTGAGGACTAGGAATGTTGGCAGTAGACTGCATGAGAAGAGGAGAGGAGTGTGTTGTGAAAGAAACCAAGGCTTGCAAAGCAGACTCCATGCTTTAACTCTGACATTATTAGCCATGTGACCTTGAATGTGTTCTTCAACCTTCCTGAGCTCTTGTTTCTTCACCCAAAAAAAAGAGAATAGTTATTTTTACCTCATAGATTTCAATAAAGGATTAAACAAGATAAAATACGAAACAGCTTGCGTAGATCTCGGTACTCAATACATTGTACTCAGTGCAAGGTACTTTTTCCCTCTTTTCCTCATGAGAGGAGTCTAGAAATAATTTATCACCAAAAGAATAGATTCCTGTCCATCTTAAAGGTAAGATATTCAAAGCATGCAGTGTTTTTATGGATATAGTTCACTTGATAACTGAAAATGGCCAAATGTACAGATGATAAACTGGAATTGATAGTGAACACAGTGTTCATAAGGTGTAAAATATCATTGAATAAGTGCTCATTAATCTCTTAATAATGTCAGTCACAGAGCCAGAGGTGAGTAAGATTAAGGTGTCAACCTTGTGATATGGTTCTTTTAACTTCTAAGTTCTCGGTTTTCAAGTGACACAAAATCAATTGAAGGCTGACAGCTGTTTGGTAAGCTATGTCAAATGAATTTGGTGAGTCAGCTGAGCTCCTAATGGCTAATGTATTTGAAGCAGCGGATGTGTCTGATAGGTCTGATTTGTCTCCAGTTATTGTCGGCTATTTGAGCAATTTGGCTAAAAAAAGGATGGGGGTTGAGGGTCCTGTTACCAAGTAACATTGGTCTGAGGAGATTTTTCTTCTCACAGCAAAAATATGAGAGCATTGAATTATAAACTACGTTAAATATTAATAAGGTATATATTTATATTACAAATGAGCATAACAGTACACCTCGATCCTTTTTGTTAGGTTATATTCTTTCTGTTATTATACATTAGGAATCTATAATACAGTTCTGTTGTATGTCTTCCCAGAAACATACTTTCTCAATTTTCAGTCTTCTTTTTGAGTCCTGCTGCTGATCAAATCATAGCTGGACAATCTCTCTTCCTGTCTAATCCATTCTAATTAAAGCAACAATTATCGTTTCCCTAAATTATTTTAATCAGATTGCTCCCTACACAGGAAACTATTGTATCTCCTAATTAGCTCTTGAATCAAACTCTTCAACATCTGCCCCAAGGCCTTCAACTCCTGTTGCTCATTTCACTGGTTTTATTCCACAGTACACATATTCAGACAGAATAACCTTCTTTTCATCTAAGCACACCTAGTCACTTCTGTCTCTGAGTTTTCAGGCTTCTTTTTTCTTCTTTTCAAAAGCGTACTCTTCTTACATTATACTGAGTTGTGTCCCCATCCACCTTCAGATTTTTTTTCTTTCAATTCACCTTCTCATTCACCTTCTCTGGTTAACTCCTGTAGATCCTTGTAAATCCCTTCACTTTAGCATTTGCTTAGCTTTTTGGGATAGAGTTCTATAGGACTGAGAACCTAGCTTATATATATTATATATACATTTTTTATTGAGTGATTAGTTTACATATATTTATTTATTCTGGGCTCTCTTTAAGCACTGTAGACATATGTTAAAAAAATGAACATAATTCTGTAAAGGATGTGCTTTTCTTTTCTTTTCTTTTTGAGGAAGATTAGCCCTAAGCTAACACCCATGCCTATCTTCCTCTACTTTATATGTGGGCTGCCTGCCAGATGAGTAGTCCCGTGCCTGAGATCTGACCCCAGGAACCCCTGGCAGCAGAAGCAGAGTTGGGGAGCTTAACTGCTACACCACTGGGCCAGCCCCAAAGATATGCTTTTCTTATAGTCATTTTACTGAAAATGAAAATGACGCACAGAGAGGTAAAGTAAAAAGCCCAAAGTAACTGGCTGGTAAGTACTGGGAGCGGATTTTGAAGTGGGCCATCTGGCTTCAGAGTATGTACTCTTCATCACCAAACTCTAAGATAGCTGTATTAGCTTACGTTCATGAATGGTTTTCTCTGTTGGAGGTTTTATGTCATAGTTACATTTTCTCATTTAACTTCCGTATTTGATTGGCAGAACCCAGAGGTCAGAAACTCTACAGATCGGTCACAAATCTAGAAATATGCTGTCCATAGAGTAGAATCTCAAAGCACATTGCTGTCTGGCCCACTAGCTAATATTTTAGGAAGATTCATTTTTTCTCATGAAATTTTAGACTAGGGTTTTAATTTTTCTTGTGGTTTTCTCTCAAGTTTAAGGAAGTCAAAAAAGTTGGACCTCTACAAAATTCTGAAGATGATGTTTATCCATTGACTAAACACTACATATTGGACTTGGGCCAATCACTGGAAATAAGCAGGGAATAAAATCATCCCCATTTAATAGAAATAGCTATCCCATTGAAGGAGCTGGATAGTAAAACAAAAATAAGCAAATATTTATTTTATTGTAATTAAGTGCTCTGAAAATATACTTAATTGCAATTTAATTACAGTTTTCATAAGTGCTCTGAAGCAGATATACAGGGAATTACAGGATTGCGTAATAAAGAGGCTTAACTTAGTTTGGGGGAATCAGAAAAGTGTTCCTTGAGAAAGCAAAATGTAAATCTTAGAGGATCATTGGAAGTTGGCCAGGTAAAAGGAACATGGGCGTGGAGTAGAATTCTCAACAAAAAAACAGCATATGGCCAGGTCCTAAGAGGATTAGGAGTTGGAAACTTTGAGGAGCTGAAAAGAAAGCCAGAATGGCTGGATCAGTGTAAGTAAGCAGGAATGTAGAGTGGGATGATACTGGAGAGGTAGGAAGGAACCAGAAAACACCGAGCTTTGTGGACAGTGGTAATATCCGTGGTTAGCACTTGACAATCCTTTTTCTGTCTCCTTGTCTTTCCTCCATAGGATAATGCCCTCAGCCCTCAATGTTTCCATGTCTTCTCTTTCCGCCTCAATACCAGCTCTTGTAAAATGATAAAATAAAATTTTCACTAGGGACTGAGGAGGCTTTAAGTATAATATTGCTCATGGGCCTTTGTATTATTGTAAGAAACAGAGCCTATGTCTTGTTTCAGTCAAACAAATTGAGATATAATCATTGTCATTTATTTACTGGCCATTTAGGTTATGTGAGCAGAAGAGCAGCTATTTTAGAACTGGTAATACTGATATCGCACCAGTAGGTAGCTGCCTACCTGCCAATGTAGGCATGGTAATTATAAGGTAAAAAGAGTTCTCTCCTTAGTCTTTGTCCTTTAGGTGCTTCATCTAAGTTTCCCATCATTGTGAGGGGGATGGGGGTGGTGAGGAGAAGGATGTGGGTGGTGACACGTAAATGAGACAGCTGAAGAATTATTAATGGTGTGTGTGTATGTACATGTGTTAATGGAAAAGGCAGTTCCAGTCCAATAAATTTGGTATATAATTCTTTAATCAAGTGCTCAGCCATTCTGTTCCATAAATAAATAAAAAATTTAAGAAAACAATCCTGAATTTTTCTGTGTGCTTTTCACTTTAAGGAAGAAAACACATTATCTAGATCTTTCTTCGCATGTCATGAATCATGAGGTGCTTGAACCTGCCACTTCAAGCCGTGATTAATAATATGCTTAATTGCTTTCCTTTTCCTCCTCACGGCTGGCAGATGGAGCGCTGTAGATGTGACTGAACCACACTGATTTTGCTGCAAACAAATGATGTTACAGTTTGTGGATTTCTCCTTTTTGATCCAAATACCCTAAAGATGAAGCAGAATTCTGGTAAATTTATCTGTGTTTCCACTTTGGTCTCTGCTGCCTTCTTAATTTTTATATGAACACACTTGGGATTTGAGCTCATCAAAAGGGAAACGAGGATTGTAGCTTGTTTCTATACAGCTCACAAGATGAGTAACTTCGAAAATAGAAGCTTTGAGAGATAATTAGGGTATGTACTGTTTGCTTTGAGAAGAACATTCATTGGCATTGTTGTTCTTCGATGCAATGTGTAGCTACACAATCAGAGTAGATACTTGCCATTCATTCACCAGATAAAATATCCACTTGGAGGTCTGGCAGCTCCAAGTTTTATTTTTCACTTTTGCTAGTGTTCGCCTTCAGCTTGGCATATAAGTGCCGTGTCTTCCTTAGTTAATGTCCATTTGCTATTCAGTTCAGTGGGCTCTGGGATTGGAACCTTTAGGGGAAGGAATCTCAGGAGGTACACGGTATGAGACAGAGGCAGAGTCAATGATATCAGAGGTGAAGCCATGCCCTGCACAGGTAACACCTGCTAGGGGAATTCTTTTCTGAGGGAGTTTTCGGTTGCGCAAGTCCTAGTAACATGAATTGACAAGTAGCAGATGGGTAGAGAAACAGTGAACAATGAGAATTAACTTTAAAGGATGGTGTTTGCTGAGCAAAGGTTTTTTCATGGGGATAAGTAATGTTTAATGGCATCAGGAAAATAGAAAAAAAAGTAAGATAATGGATTTTTGGATTTTGAAGGTAATTCAGGGTATTTTATCATTTTAAAATTTAAATCATTTATTAAAACATTGATAATGTGCGAAATTGTGTGCTGGAAAAATAAACAACACAAAAAGCCAGCTTCTTGACCTTCTCTTCTCTCTCTCCCTTCCTCTCTCTCTTCCTTCCTTGTCTCCTTCCTTCCCTCTTTCCTTCTGATCCTTTCTGGGTTCTGTTTTTATGAAAGTTATACACACACACTCTTTAAGGTGTCAACTAATTTTATGAAGTATATTATAAAAATCTTCAATCTCTTAGCTCTCACCGCTACCTACAACTCCCCATTTCCTGCCAAGTTTTGCCTCTTCCCCCGCCCATGGCAAGAGCACTCACTTCTTTTGGCCTATGTTTTGACTTTATATTTAAAATATTTGGGGATATTTTCATATCCCTAAATAAAATACTTATGTTGACACCTTGATTTTTCAATTAGGTTATTTTTTATTCTTCACTGTCGAAGATGAGGATATAGTCTTTTTATTTTTTCACCCTCATTCACCAGCCCCTGCTACAAAGAAACCCTTTCCATTCCCATTCTCCAATGTTGTTATATTATAATTTCAGTAAGAGAAATTCCATATTTATAGTATTTTGACTATGTAAGAACTAGTTAGAACTGAGCCATGAAGTTTTCCAAGATTATTTTTTCTATTTGGCCCATTTTTATACCTTATAAATAGTTGTCTCATTTTCAAATAAAATAATTTCTATTTACTTATCATTAATTCTACCCAAAATTCCCTGTCAGTTGTCTAAATATCTTTTCAATATGCTTCAGATGATTTAAGAGTTTGTCAGTTTCAAATGTTTGAGAATTCCTTTCTGAGCTTTCTAATCTTCTGGTTGCCCTAACACCAGGTGGACGTGGTTATTCTGAGAACATTTACCAGCATCTCAGTGCTTCTTTTTACCTTTATTCTGGTAAAACCCCTATTTCTTGTATTTCATGTATTCCTTCTTCTAAATTTTTCATTTTATTGGAGCACAATCTTTGGTAGCTGTGAAGAAAGGGGATGGTGGAAGATAAATTTTTCAAGATCTTGCCTGTCTGAAACATTTTTGTTCTATTCTCATATTGATCATATAAAATTCAATATTAGACAATTTTCCTTTCATCTTTTGTAAACTTCATTGATTTTTCATAAATATTACCTGATTTGGATACCTGATCCTTTGTGTAGAAATGAAGATGATAATAATAATAGAGTCTATCACACAATATTGCTGTGAAGACTTGATAAATTACTCCAAATCAAGCTCTTTGCATATATTAAGCTCTTAATAAGTCTTAGCTTTTTAAATTCATTTGGGTAAATTTCTCTAGAATGATACATTTGGGTGATTTCCTCCTTTTCCGTTTCTTGATTCTCTCTGTCTAGAGCTCCTGAGCAGAATCTCTCAATTTCTTACTTTTTTTCTCCTATTTTTTGCCTTTGTCTGTTGTTCACCTTTCTAGGAAATTTCCTTACCTTTGTCTTCTAACTCTTCTCTTGAATTTTTCATATTTGGTACCATATCTCAATTTCCAATACTTCGTGTGTGTGTTTTATAGCATGCTGTTCTTGGTTCATGGATGCCAAATCTTTAATTTTCTGAAGATATTAATTATGATTTTATTTTTAAAGTTTGGTTTCCTATAAGCAGTCTGCTTTTCTTTCAAATTTAAGCTTCTCTTTGTTTGTTCGTTTCAGATTCTTTAAGTTAGAGCCTTTTCCCAAGTACCCAGTCTTACTTAGTCATCTGCTCTTATTTGAAAGAGGGAGACCTGTGTCATCCAACTATTGGATACAAACTTTTGACTGTCTCACTGTCACCTTAAAATTAACAGTGGCTCCCTCCTTCCAAACCTGCTTCACGTTCAGTCTCTGCATCTCAGTAAATGACACCATTACCTGCCCAGCCACTCAAACTTTAGGAGCTTTCTTAGATTTCTCAGGTTTCTCCTTTTTTATCACCCATGTGTAGTGTGGCCAGGAACCTGAGGTTACAAAAACCATACACTGTCCCTCTTCCCTTCTCCAGCATGCTCCAGCCACAGTAGCGTTCTTTTAGATCTTTACAAATTCCAAGCGTCTTTCTCCCTAAGAATATTTGCCTTTTGCTGGAATGGTCTTCTTCTGGATTTTCCCATAACTTGCTCCCTTTTACTTTCAGGCCTCAGCTAATTGCAATCTCTTCAGAGAAGCTTTCCCTGGTGTTGCAAGTAAAGTAACAACCCACTGATTCTCTATCATAGCCACCTATTTTAATTCAAAATATGAAATATATTTTAAAATATAAAATATAAAGCAATGATCACTAAATGGGATTTTTTATGTTTACATCATTTATTCCTACATGTATTGTATTTTCATTTATTATTTCCCATCAATTAGTGTAAGCTCCGTGAGTGCAGGGACCTGGTCTGTCTGGTGCACAGCTCTATTCCCAGAGGCACGCAGTGATTACTCAGTAAATATTTGTTAATACAAAATAATATATGGAATGTAAAATTGTTTATTGAAGGCCCTTGATACGGTGGTATGAGTAGAAAGATACTTCACTTTCCTCCAGTATTCATAAACCTATTAATGAACTTCTTCTTTCTCCCCCTGGATTAAATTCCCATTAGGTCCAATAGCTTTTCCCTTTGCATTCATGAGCTAAATACCTCAGGCTAATTTTGTATTAAAACTGTTGATTCTCATCTGATGGAAAACTCTCTCTTGCCCTACTGGGCTTGATTCATTCTTGGAGCCCTTTAACAGGAAAAGGCAAGGAAGGAAAGACCTGGTGAACTGCCCACAGATTTCCCACGTTACCCTTTCCTCATCCCTCACTCACTAAGCTTTTTCTGTCTCCCCCAGAGAAAGGTGACTGCATAGTGTATCATCTAATCTGGGACACATCTGTGAGGACTCGGGCATTATTAATTATATCCATGTGACAAGCACAAAGTGGGACTAGCCCTGGCATACCAGGACAGAGTATATGGTTGTCTTATTCTAGACCCGGGAATAGTGGGGGTGGAGGGAGGAGAGGTAAAGGACAGAAAAAGTTTCAACCAGTGGGCGCAGTTGTAACTTGGTACTAGAACACCATTGTGGTAGATGCATGCTTTCTGTTTTTTTCTTGTATGGAGCACCTTTGAAGACTTCTCAGAGCAGCACCCCCACCTTCACCCCCACCCCAGGGAGCTCTCTCTGAAGTTTCTGGCACTAGTGGTGCCTCCTCTGACTGTTAGCCATGGCTTCCATCCCAGAATCTCCATCTCAACTTCACCTCCAGCCTCCTTCTGCTGAGCTCCCTTCAGCCCAGTGGAAAGCTCTCTTGGCTAGGTATACTGTTCACAATAGATCACTCTCGTCTCCACTGTGTGAGGTTCACCTTTGACACTTTAGATTCTGCCATCAGTTAATGGACACTTTGTTCTTCTAGGGCCCCCTATCATTTTTCTGTCAACTCCAGCCAGTCTCTTTCCTTTTAGGCTTCTTTAGTCATAAGTCAGCTACAACTTGCGTACAAACAAATGTCCCCATAACCCCCATGAACATATGTCAAGCTCTCTCAATATTCCTCCGAAGGTTTCCTTATGAGGTTTGATGTAGATGAGGGTCTGTCTCCTTGCCACAGCCCTCCACAGACGCTCTCTCTAAAGAAATCCTTGGTGCAACTTACTTTAAGTTCCTCAAGTCTCCTTTATTTACCCTTCTGTAGCCTGGTGGTTGGCAGTTGTCTGTTAATAGGGTAGAACCAGCTCTACAATCCTGCTGAGTACTGAGTACAGAGTACTGAGTACCTATGATGATATTCTTAGCCTTTCAAGCTTCAGTTCAAACTCTAAGACAATAAGAAAAAGTCACATGGACATTCTGTCAAACAAATTTTAATCAAAGATTCTTTATGTGCTGGGCGTAGCATTAGGCATTTTGCATGTAATTTCTCATGTAACCCTCATAATGACTCCATTGAAGTAGGAGCCATCTCCACTATACAAATGAGGAAACTTAGGCAAAGATGTGTTTGATAAAAAAACAGACAACAGTCACACAAATAATGTAAAGCAGAACCTGCATTTGAACCCAGAAAGTCTGCTTTCAGGGACTACAGTCTTAACGTTACACCATCCCACTAAGTGTGAGGTTGGTAGAGAAAAAAAGAAGCTGTCTGCCTCTTTCATTCTTTTGTTTCTTCTCAATCTTACCCCATCTGGTTTGCAGCATAGAGAGATACCAAAGGAATTTTATGCAAACTGATTAATACCAGCAGGAGAAAAGCTTGTTTGTCATGAGGGCATCCATTTAAGGAATGTGAGGATCCAGGCTAAAATGGGGTCTGAGGTGAAGTATAGGGGGCAACTGCAAGATGAAGTTGGTGCCCTGTGGGGGAGAGAGGTAGAAAATGGAAGTGACCCGAGGGGAAAAATAGAAAAACATTTTTATCTTTCTCTGAACTTCAGCTTTTTCTGCTTAGCTTCAAGGAAAATGGGATTCTTTCTGATATTGGAATGAGGTTTTCCAATTACTCAGAGAAAAAAGCAGGGTACATATAGTGTGGAAGAAAGTGAGCCAGAGCATAGATTTGATTCTAAATGGAACAGACGTGAGGAGAAACTCAGATCCCATTGATTTTGGCTGCCTTTTAATAATGATCATGATTATCTTGTAAATGAAGGTATTTTGTTTTTGGGTTTCCAGTGATTTTAAATATTTTCAATTTTAGTCCTTTAATGTCCTGTTAACACTTTGCCAGATCATTGTATTTGTAATTTTCTCCACCTTAGAATCCTCCAGTTCAAACTAGTTTAGCCATAATAGAGTTGGGAGTCAAAGTTGATATTTTTCTAGGGAAAGTAACAGAGTCTAAGATACACAATATTTTCTAGCAGGAAGAAGCATTTTCAGTTATTCTCTAATACACATGAAAACTATTGTGTTTGTTTTAATATTGACATGATCCATCATCTATACAAATATCAGTCCAATTAAGATACTTAACATATTTAATGATACGCCTTACCCTTAGTCCCCTTACTTCCATTTTCCTCAACTAATATACACACACTACACAAATTACAGCTGGACAATTTTTTGTCAGGGTGAGAAATGTAATATGTAAGAGTAGCACCAGAAACAAATTTAAGTAGTCTCACATCATGGAGGCTCATGAATTAGACTCATGAGTTTTGACTCATTTAGACTCATAAATCCAATGCCTGCATTTATTGCTTCCAATATGTCAACTGCTAAGAACTGCCTTTTTTCCTAACAGTGATTTTGTTATAGATTGCTATATAGATTGGTCATACAAAGCTGCTTAGCCAAAATGTAGGCATTATTGTTGCGGTCTAGAAATGGACTTCAATTGAGAACTACTGTGAAACTGAATTCCCTGCAGTATGCATCTGACGTAAGTGAAGTAATATATGCAAACCTAGTTTCTCAACTGAAAGGACCTAGAAACATGGTAGATGATGGTGTTCTTTGGGTTTGTTGTATGTCTTCTGTTCCAAGGAGCTTGTGAGCATGTTGCTTGACCTCTCACAGTTAGAGCAGGCCCTTGCCCGTCGATGGCTGGACATCCACCATGACCTCTGTCACTGCTTTCTAGATGACACTTTTTCTTTTCTGCTTGATGAAACCAATTATTTTTCTTTTCCCAAAACTGTGTCAATTATGTCACTGTCATTGTTGCAACCAAAGGCACATCAGTCTTGCTTTCTGTTAAATTCACTTTGAAATCTTGGCCTTTTATTCCAAGGCCTTTCTGTTCTCTCCCCGCCTTTCTAAAATTTTCTTCCTGTACTGTAATTGTATTTTGTTGTCTCTTTTGATATGAAGGTGTCTGCACTTGACATCCTTGTCAGAGTGTTTTTCTTTATTTCTGATTCTTTATTGTATATGTCACTGTGATTGTACAAATGTGTCATGAAATTTGTCACATTCTCAATTTTGATGTTCAGTATTTGTCCTATTACTGCCACAGATACAAGATAACCTTTTATCAGAAACTTTTAGAGACTTCAGCTAGTCTCAAAGAGTAGTGAAGGAGAAGTTATTCCTGTTAGAATTTGTACCTGTTATTCTTGAAATATTTTGCAGACATTTCTGTAAAACAGAGAAAGAGGTTTCTCAAACCCATAGATTTCCTAGATTGTTTATTAAAGCTGCCAATTTTCTTGCACTCTTCTCATGAACTGTCATTCCTGTGTCAAGTTAAATAGTTAAATAATTTTTCTACATTCTTCTTTGAATTTGGTGGTTCTCCTGGACTGGTAGCCTGAAATTTATACCGTGAACACTCACTGTAGCCGAATTCTTTTCTTATCTGTAATCTCTTGTGGAGAAAATATATCTCTTTGAGTTAATATGACTGTAAAAGTACATGCAAGATGCTATAAGCATTAATGATATTTGGATGAAAGGCAGAATTAAAGATTTTCTTCTTATTCTACAGGATAATCTAAGTAAATTATAAGGGATAAAAGCATGATCCGCTTCTAAGGGCTAGAGGTGATGTTGATAACACAGCTATGACTTATGTTGCTGTTTGTCCAGAGTACAAAATTAGCAATGGTTTAGTGTTAATGGCCTTTCCTTTTCCCAAACAGACTTAGCTGACTTTGTTTGTCGTGTGTGTGTGTGAGGAAGCTTGGCCCTGAGCTAACATCTGTTGCCAATCTTCCTCTTTTTGCTTGAGGAAGATTGTCACTGAGCTAACACCTGTGCCAGTCTTCCTCTATTTTATGTGGCATGCCACCACAGTGTGGCTCGATGACTGGTGCTAGGTTTGTGCCTGGGATCTGAGCCTGAGAACCCTGAGCCCCCGAAGCAGAGCATGCAAACAACCACTACACCATCTGGCCGGCCCCTCCTTTCGTTTCTGAAGGCAATACTTCTTGAGTCCTCTAAGGTTTACTCTTTAGTATTTCTGAAAATGTCACAAGCTCAACCTGGAACTCCTTCCACTGTTGCAGCTAGGGCTTATCATCCAAATTTCATCTTGATGCCCTCTCCCTCTTGATCTTCTTTTTCTAAAAATTATTTTATTGGGGTCATATTGGCTTATAACATTAGTAAACTTCAGGTGTAAGTTATTATATTTCAGTTTCTGTATAAACTGCATCATATCCTCCCCCACTACAGTCCAGTTTTTATCCATCAGCATATATATGTATCTCTTTACCACTTTCGCCCTCCCCTCTGACCCTCCTCCTCTCATAGCCACTAATCTGTTCTCTTCATCTATGTGTTTATTTGTTTATTTTCCACATATGAGTGAAATCATATGGTATTTGTCTTTCTCTGTCTAACTTACTTGGTTTAGCATAATATCCTCAAGGTCCATCCATGTTGTCGAAAATGGCACAATTTTGTCTTTTATTATGGCTGAGTAGTATTCCATTGTGTATATATATACATATGTATATACACCACATCTTCTTTATCCATTCATCCATTGATGGGTACTTGTGTCACTTCCAAGTCTGGGCTATTGTGAATAATGCAATGAACATAGGGTTGCATAAATCATTTTGAAGTATTGATTTCATGTTCTTTGGTTAAATATCCAGTAGGGCAATAGGTGGATCATATGGTATTTCTATTTTTAATTTTTTGAGAAATCTCCAACCTCCTTTACATAGTGGCTGCATCAGTTTGCATTCACACCAGCAGCGTATGAGGATATTCTTTTCTCTACATCTTCTCCAGCATTTGTTATTTCTTCTCTTGTTAATTATAGCCATTCTGACTGGTGTAGGGTGATACTACATTGTAGTTTTGATTTGCATTTCCCTAATAATTAGCGATGTTGAACATCTTCTCATGTGCCTGTTGGTCATCTGTTTATCTTCTTTGGAAAAATCTCTGTTCATATCCTCTGCCCATTTTTTGATCGGGTTCTTCATTTTTTTGTTGTTGTGATGCGTGAGTTCTTTATATATTTTGGCAATTTGCCCCTTGTTGGATGTATGATTTACAAATATTTTCTCCCAGTTGGTGGGCTGTCGTTTTGTTTTGTTGATGGCTTCCATTGCTGTGCAGAAGCTTTTCAGTCTGATGTAGTCTCATTTGTTTGATTTTTCTTTTGTTTCACTTGCCTGAGTAGAGATGGTATTTGAAAAGATACTGCTACAACCAATGTCTAAGTGTGTACTGCCTATATTTTCTTCTGGGAGTTTTATGGTTTCAGATTTTACATTCAAGTCTTTAATCCATTTTGAGTTAAGTTTTGTGTATGATGTAAGATAATGGTCTACTTTCATCCTTTTGCATGTGGCTGTCCAGTTTTCCCAACACCATTTATTGAAGAGACTTTCCTTTCTATATTTTATGTTCTTGGTTCCTTTGTTGAAGATTAGCTGTCCGTTGATGTGTGGTTTTATTTCTGGGCTCTCAATTCGATTCCATTGATCTGTGTGTCTGTTTTTGTGCCAGTACCATGCTGTTTTGATTACTATAGCTTTGTAGGGTATTTTGAATTTAGAGAGTGTGATATCTCTGGCTTTGTTCTTTGTTCTCAGGATTGCTTTGCCTATTCGGGGTCTTTTGTTGTTCCATATAAATTTTAGGTTTCTTTGTTCTATTTCCAAGAAGGAAGTCATTGGGATTCTGATTGGGATTGCATTGAATCTGTAGATTGCTTTAGGTAATACGGACATTTTTCCTATGTTTATTTTCCAATCCATGAGCACAGAATATCTTTCCATTTCCTATGTCTTTGATTTCTTTCAATAACGTCTTACAGTTTTCAATGTGTAGGCCTTTCACCTCCTTGGTTAAATTTACACCTAGGCATTGTATTCTTTATGTTGCAATTGCAAATGAAATTGTATTCTTGATTTCTCTTTCTGCTAGTGTTGTTAGTGTATAGAAATGCAGTTGAATTTTGTATGTTGACTTTGTGCCCTGCAACTTTACTGTATTTGTTCATATTTCTAATATTTTTTTGTGGATTCTTTAGAGTTTTCTATATGTGGAATCATGCCATCCACAAGTAGTGACAGTTTTATTTCTTCCTTTTCAGTTTGGACTCCTTTTATTTCTTTTCCTTACCTAATTGCTCTGACTAAAACTTCTAGTACTATATTGAATAAGAGTAGTGAGAGTGGGCATACTTGTCTTGTTCTTTTTCTCAGAGGAATGGTTTTGGCTGTGGGTTTGTCACACATAGCTGTTATTATGTCGAGGTACTTTTCTTCTATATCCATTTTGTTCAGAGTTTTAATCATAAAAGGATGTTGGATATTGTCAAATTCTTTCTTTGCATCTATTGAGAGGATCACGTGACTTTTATTCTTCATTTTGTTAGTGTGGTGTATCATATTGATTAATTTGATTGATTTGTGGATGTTGAGCCATCCTTGTATCCCTGGAATAAATCCCATTTGATTGTGGTGTATGATCCTTTTAGTGTATTGTTATATTGGATCGCTAATATTTTGTTGAGGATTTTTGAATCTGTGTTCATCAGTGATATTGGCCTGTAGTTTTCCTTCTCTGTGCTGTCCTTACCTAGTTTTGCTATCACGGTAATGTTGGCTTTGTAAAATGACTTAGGAAGCATCTCCTCCTTTTCAAAAGTTTGAGAAAGATAGTTATTAGATCTTTGAATATTTGGTAAAATTCACCAGAGAAGCTGTCTGGTACTTGACTTTTGTTTTTTGGGAGATTTTTTATTACTGTTTCATTCTCTTTACTTGTGATTGGTCTGTTTGTATTGTCTATTTCTTTTTGATTCAGTTTTGAGAGGTTGTATGTTTCTAAGAATTTATCCATTTCTTCTAGGTAATCCAATTTGTTGGCATATAGCTTTTCATAGTATTCTCTTATAATCTTTTGTATTTCTGTGGTGTCTGTTGTAATTTCATCTCTTTCATTTCTGATTTTATTTATTTGAGACTTCTCTCTTTCTTTCTTAGTGAGTTTAACAGAGGGTTTGTCAATTTAGTTTATCTTCTCAAAGAACGATCTCTTACTTTCATTGATTTTCTCTATTTTTTTAATCTCAATTTTGTTTATTTCTGCTCTGATTTTTATTATTTCCTTCATTTTACTGACTTTGGGCTTTGTTCCTCTTTCCCTAGTTCTTTTAGATATAGTGTAAGGTTGTTTATTTGAGATCTTTCTTGTTTTTTAAGGCAGCATTGTATTGCTATAAACTTCCCTTTTAGTACTGCTTTTACTGCCTGCCATAAGATTTGGTATGTCTTGTTTTCATATTCATTTGTTTCCAGGTATGTTTTGATTTCTCCTTTGATTTCTTCATTGATCCAATAGTTGTTCAGTAGCATGCTGTTTAGTCTCCACATATTTGTTTCTTTCCTAGCTTTTTCCTTGTAGCTTTTTTCTAGTTTCACAGCATTGTGTTTGGAAGAGATGCATGGTATGATTTCAATCTCCCTAAATTTATTGGGGCTTGCATTGTTTCCAAACATAAGGTCTATCTTTGAGACTGTTCCATGTGCACTTGAGAAGAATGTGTGTTCTGTTGTTTTTGTTTGGAACATTCTCTCTCTATATTTATCTATTAAGTCCATCTGGTCTAGTGTTTTCATTTAAGGACAGTTTCCTTGTTGGCTTTCTGTCTGGATTATCTATATATTGATGTAAGTGGGGTGTTGAGATGCCCTATTATTATTGTGTAGCTGTCAATTTCTCCATTTATTTCTGTTAGTAATTGGTTTATACTTTGTTGCTCCTGTGTTAGGTACCTATATATTAATACATGTTATGTCTTCTTGGTGAAATGTCCCTTTTATCACTATATAATGTCCATCTTTGTCTCTTTGTCATTTTTTTCTTGCAGTCTGCTTTGTCTGATATAAGTATGACTACACCTGTTTTCTTTTGCTTGCCATTTGCTTGGAGTATCATCTTCCATCCCTTCACTCCGAGCCTGTGTTTCTCTTTAGAGCTGAGATGTGTTTCTTGGGGGCAGTGTATTTTTGGGTCTTGTCTTTTAATCCATCAAGCCACTCTGTGTCTTTTGATTGATGGATTCAATCCATTTACATTTAGAGTGATTATTGATATATGAGGGCTTAATATTGCCACTTTATGTTTTGTTTTCTGGATATCTATATTTCCATTGTTTCTTTTCCTTATATTTCTGTCTGCCATTTCAGTTTGGTGGTTTTTTGTGATGTTTTTCTCAGTTTCCTCTTTATTTATGATTTGTGACTGTTTTCCAACTTTTTATATCCATTTGCCTATGCATATTCCTTCCCTTTCCTTTTCCCCTTCTATGTTTTTCTTGTCACAAAATATTCTTATTAGTGTTGTGAGTTTGTGGCCAAATTCAAGTGGGTATAGTTATTTTTGAAGATTGCTTTTCCTTTATCCTTTATATTATAATTAAGTGTTTAATAACTTATTGTGAAATAGAGCTGCAATTTTCTGATTCTGTCTATTTATCTCCTTTCTCAAAGCTTTGTAAAGTTCTACTTTTTTGTTATAGATAGGAGAGCTCCTTTTAACATTTCTTGTAAGGCAGGTTTAGTGGTGATGAACTCCCTCAGCTTTTGTTTTTCTGGAAGATTTTGTTTCTCTATCACATCTGAATGATAATTTCACTAGATAGAGACTTCTTGGCTGGTAGTTTTTGTTTTCCAGTATTTTGAATATATCATTCCACTCTCTCCTAGCCTGTAGGGTTTCTGCTGAGTAATCTGCTGATTTCTGGTGGGGATTCCCTTGTAGGTTATTTTCTTCTGTCTTGCTGCCCTTAATATTTTTTCTTTGTCATTGACTTTTGACAGTTTTAATATTGCATGCCTTGGAGCATATCTTTTTCATTGATGTGATTAGGAGTTCTATTAACATCTTCAACTTGCATGTCTGGTTTCTTCTCCACATTTGGGAAGTTCCCAGCTATTATTATTTTGAATAAGCTCGCTGCTGCTTTCTCCCTCTCTTTTCCTTCTAGAACACCTATTATCCTTAAGTTACTTTTCTTAATTGAGTCAGATATTTCTCAAAGAATGTCTTCAGTGTTTTAAAATCTAAGTACTCTCTCCTCCTCCACCGGAATCATTTGTAGGTTTCTATATTTGAGGTCACTAATTCTCTGCTTCATATGGTCTGTTCTATTTTGAATGCTTTCTACATTACTTTTCATCTCATTGTATTAATCTCCAGAATTTCTGTTTGTTATTTTTTTAGACTTTCAGTCTCTTTGATGGAGTACTCCTTGTGTTAATTGATTTTATTCCTGAGTTCATGATACTGTCTTTATGAGTTTTCTTGTAACTCCTTGAGTTTCTTTATGACAGGTAATTTGAATTCTCTGTCAGAGTGTAATCTTCTGTGACTTCAAGTTTGGTTTCTGGAGGGTTGTTCTTCTTCTGTTCTGCAATGTCACTACAGTTCTTCATGGTATTTGATGAATTGGTCCTCTGCTGGTCCATTTCTGGTAGTAACTATATTTCTTATTTGGATAGTGCTTTGCTTACTTTGCTTTTGAGTTGTTTCTGGTTATATTTGAGAGCCTGCACTTTCCACCCTCCACTGCTTCTGCCAGAGATGTTGTCAGTGCCCTCCATGTTCCACTTGTGCCTCTGAGATTGTTGGTGCCTTTCTGCTTATGATGTTGCTGCAGTCTCAGGTGACACCACTGTCACCCCCAGGTTGTGAGCACTTCTGCTGCTTCTGGGGTCACCTAGGTCCCATGTTCCTCTTCTGGCTTTCTGTGGGCTCTCCATGAGCTTGACACTGCTGCCCCATGCACCACCTGCACTGCTGCTCCTGGGTTGCCTGGGGGTGCTGGTTGCACTTCTACCAGCGATGTTGTGTTCATGGGTATCACTGTCACTGCAAGGGTCCTGGGGACCTATGAACTTCTATGCAGCCCCTGCTGCTGGTGGAGCTGGTGTCAGGGATGCCACCACTGGGGGTTGGCTCACTTGTTATGCTGCAGTTTCTGCAGCCTTTGACCACAGATTCCACCTGCTACCAATAGGGTAGAGCAGGGGCTAAGTAGGTAGATATTTTTGTTGCTGCTCACCGTGCAGCCTCTGATCTCTCGCATTAGTTGGCGTGTTTTGAGAACTCTGGTCAGGGTGACCTACCCCAGTCAGGAAAATCCAACTTTTGTAAATTTTCCCTACTATTGGAAAGACCTAGCCACTGCCGAGGGAGGGAAGGAGGTGCACATGCTCAATTTGCTGGGAGATGGTCAGGAAGCAAGCTTCATCTGTTTTCTCTGTCCCCGCTCCTGCCATGACTGCTTGTGGTTGTGCAAGCTAGATCTGCTGTGAGATGGGCAGGGAGAAAGCGAGGCCTTCCTTCTCTGCCCCACCACAATCGCTCTCACAGTTGCATTGGCTGGATCCACTAGGAGACAGGCAGGGAGCAAGCAGCACCTGTTTTTTCTTTTTCTTTTTTGTTTTCTACCCCCACTGCAACTGCTGGCAGTCTTGTGGGCCAGTGTGAGGATCCACACCCTGTATTGCTGCTGCCAGAGTAGGTGCAGGGGGCTGCCCCTCTAGATCCACTGTGTCCTAGGGGTCCAGTCCACCCACCTTGAGATTGGTAGATGCTTGGACTTCTTAGGCGTCCTGTTGTGCTGTTCAGGGAATCTTCTGTTGGTCAATGGATGTCTGACTGGTTGTAACTTAGAGGGGAGAGACAAAGGAAATAACACTCTGCCATAATGCTGATGTCACTCTTGATCTTCTTTTTTATTTCAACCACTCATTTCTTAAAGAGCTAGACTTGAATTTTAAACTTTTATTAGCATTGAAAGAGCCTTGACAATTTTAGTTTCCAGTCACCTGGTTTACTGAGAAATACAGTGAAACTTTGGGTTAGGGGCATCATTAGGGTAAGTGTCAGAGGTTGCATCATTCAAATCCAGCTTTCCCAAATTAATTTCAATGCATAGAATCTTTTTCTATCCCAGGTGAGGAGTCTTTTCATGCAGTTACTCAGGAATCAAAAGTAATAGCAGAAGGAAAATATCACTGAGAGTTATCTTTTCAGCGAGGGAAAACTTGGTGGTATGGGGACATCAATTCCAGTAGTGAGGTCCAATCTCATTATACAGATATGCCCATCTCTGCTCATGTTACTGCAGGTATGTTTCTCTCTGCTTTTAGGAAGAAATGTTCAATTATGAATAAACAGATAGACTGGCTTCCTTTGCTAGTTTACAGTGTTAAAACAATCGCTTAGTGTTTATTATACAAGTTAATTATCTCCTTGTTTATTTTGTGCAATTATTTGCTTTTACTTAGTGGGTAGATAATGAATTTCTGTTGGCAAAAGGGGGATAAAAATAGAAATTTAAAAAGATATGAAACCTTAGCTTAGGATTTGGAGCTTGAATGGGAAAGTTCAAAGCTGTGATTATGATGCCATGTATTGGCATGAACTGATATTGCCTTTTGTCACTTTTTGAGTATTAGTTCTACTTGCTGAATTACTGGATTATGGTTGCTCAGTGTCTTAACTTGCAATGAACTACTTGCTCTAATAAGCTTCATCTTAATTTTAAGTTGATACAAAAAAAATGTGTTCAAATGAGTGGTTAGATGGTAGGGCTCTTGAAGAATGATGTATTAGGAGATAAATTTTTGGTAACAAATATAAAGCTATTAAGATGTTGACAGATTAGGACAGTCACTATTAGAATTTTATAAACAAGTGTTAACGAGTCAGCTTTTAATGAAATAGTACATTTAAATAAGCAAATCATTGGCTGCAGTTTTCCTTGACATTTTATTATCCCATGAATTACATATTCAGTCTGGCCATCACAGTGTAAAAACTTGGTTACTAAATTGCAGATTAAAAAATTGATGATGAATATTTCAGAGATTTCAGGAACATGAACTCTCAGCAGTTATTATTATCGATCTCAGCAATCTATTTCACAATGTGTCAGCAGACAAATGTATTTTAGGTAAACTTGATATATTAAACAAGATATCATTTTTATCAAGATTTATATATTAAAGGCAATCAGTTGACATTCTTCTGTGATAAACTTTGTGATTGGCTAAATTGATTATGTCAGAATGAAAGTAAATTGCCCTTAACATTTATATTTGTGTTGCTTGCAGTTTGTTACTCAGTTATTTACCAGAATATGATGTACATATATATATTGTGAAAAACTCTTGAGATTTAAAATCTTTTTGAAGTTGTGAAGTTTTAGAAAATGCAATGATTTGTATTTAATTGGAAATTTTCATAGATTTTCTCAAATGGATTAATCTTTCAGCTATGAATATGGTATCAGAGCAAGATGGGATGAAAGCATTAGTGATGTTTACAACTTCTAGGCATTTAAATTTTTCCTGTTCTAATTAGCTTGAATGCCATTAGGAGACATATTAAAGAATTTTATTCCTTTGGTTATAGTCATTATATATTTTCAGCAATTATTTTTTTAAGATGTGAAAGAGCATAGCTATTAAAGTCAGAAAAAATTCTGCAATGGAATCATCATTTTGCTATATTCATTATTTGATTTTTAGGAAGTAACTTGCTACATATTTACTTTTTCTTTCTTTTTTGTTCCAATTTTTTTTTTTTGAGGAAGATTAACCCTGAGATAATGTCTGCCACCAAGCCTCCTCTTTTTGTGAGGAAGACTGTCCCTAAGCTAATATCCATGCCCATCTTCTTCTACTTTATATGTGGGATGCCTGCTACAGCATGGCTTGACTAGCGGTGCATAGGTCCATACCCAGGACCTGAACCTCTGAGCCCCGGGCAGCTGAAGCAGAATGTGCAAACTTAACTGCTGTGCCACCCGGCTGGCCCCATACTTACTTTTTCTTATCTATTATTTGGGGATAATAGAAAGACTCAATATTATAAAAATGTCTATTCTCCCCAAATAACTTAGATGTTTAATTAAATTCATAAGAAAAAAACCAGTGTAAGTCTATACATTTGACATAATTACATTTAAATACCAACAAGATTTCTTTTCTTGAGTAAGAGAATTCTAAAGTTCATGTGGAAGAATAGACAGAGACACTTTAGAAAGAGAAGAAATAGTTAAGGAAAACTAGTATTTCAGATATTAAATCATATTGTAAAGATACAATAATTAAAAGATTGGTACCAGCATAGTAATAGACAAACCAAACAGTGAAATGAAATTTTAAAATCCATAAATATACAAAATTACATATGGGAATTCAGTACATTTTACAACAGTGCATGGATAAGTAGATTACTTAATAATTGTCATCTTGAACAAAATATAATTAGACTCCTACTTCTCACCTTCGACATAAACTCAAGATGGATCAAAGTCTCAAATATAAAATAATCATCAAAATATTAGAAGAAAATAGAGAAGACTTACTTTTAATATTCTTATAGCTAACAAGGTTTATTTTAGTAAGAAATAAAAGTCAGAGTCCAGAAAAGATAAGACTGGTAAATGTGAATATTTGAAAACTAAAAAAAAGTATCATTACAGAGAACATCACTATCAAAGACAAAAGAAAAGAAAGTCTGGAAAAGTATATTTCTACTTAATATTGTAGACAAAAGGCTAATTTATTTGATATATTTCAAGCTTATTCAAATCAAGAGGAATGAGAACTAAGGTATAATATTCAAATGGGTATGGGATTTAACAGTCACTGTAAATAAATTTCATTTTAAACAAATGAAAAGATACTCAACCTCACTTGTAATATTAGAAATACAAAGTAACATTTTTCACCTATTTATTTGCCCAAATAGCATAAATTCTGAGAACACATTCCATAAGGGTATAGAGAATTAGGTAATCTCATGAATTGCTTGTGGGACTATTAACTGATACAAGCATATGAAGGGAAATTTAGCCATTTCTTTCAAAATAAAAATTGCATCTATCATTTGAATCCTCGATTCCATTTCTAGGTATGCAATCTTCAGGCTTACTTACATGCATGTTCAGTATTTTGATTGCAGAATTTTTTTATAAGACCAAAAGTATATAAACTACCTGAATGTCCATCCCTAGGGGGCTTGCTGAGAAGTTTCAATTCTAGGCTGTCAAAAACAATTATTATCTTAGTCCATTTGGGCTGCTATAGCAAAATACTGTGGACTGAGGGTTTATACAGTAACAGTAACCTCACATGCCAGGAGGGGGGTGAGGAAATTCTCTTGGGGCTGCTTTGATAAGGGCACTCATTCCATTCCTGAGGGCTCCACCCTCATGACCTAATCACCTCCCAAAGGCCACACCTCCTGATACCATCACATTAAGGGGTGGGATTTCAACACATGAATTGAGGGGAGGGGCACAAACATTCAGCCTGTAGCCATTTTATCTCTATCTCTATATATCTATGTTTATCTATGTATATATATATTTCACTATCTATCTTTCCATCTAATCAATATGGTGAAATCTCCAAGATATATTAATGTAATGAGAAAGCCTGATGTGGAATATTGGGTAGAATATTTTACTGTTTGTGTTTATAAAATAAATATATGGAAGTAACATTTTAGAATGTATGGATATTTCTGGAAGGGTATATAAGAAACTGAGTACAGCAAGTGCCTCTGGGCAGGGAACAGGAACAGGGACTGGAAGACGAAGGTAAGGAGGGCATTTTGCTGGATACTGTTTCAAACAATGAAAGAGAATGGTTGTTGTATCATGAACCTGTATTAGCTAGTTAAAAAATAAATAAAATAGGGGCTGGCCCCATGGCTGAGTGGTTAAGTTCACGTGCTCCGCTGCAGGCGGCCCAGTGCTTCATTGGTTCAAATCCTGGGTGTGGACATGGCACTGCTCATCAAACCACGCTGAGGCAGCGTCCCACATGCCACAACTAGAAGGACCCACAAGGAAGAATATACAACTATGTACGGGGGGCTTTGGGGAGAAAAAGGAAAAAGATTTAAAAAATCTTAAAAAAAAAGTAAAGAAAATAAAGTAAAAAACCTCCACAAAATCAAAGCACTAATATACAATTTTATACCTCTCTGCATTTTCCAAATTCTATGTAATAGACATGAATACTAGTTAAATAGCCTAGCCTAGTGTTTTATAATATGGGACCAGATTCATAATACTTTCTTCACTACTTAGTTGTGGGAAGTTGTGTAACTTCCTTAGGCCCCAGTTAGTATCTTTCGCAATATATTTCAACAGCATAATTTAATTACACTCATCAAACTTATAGGTTATTAGTCTTATAATCCATCAGACTATAAGCTTTGAGGGGGTAGAGTTGTGTCCGTCTTGCTTATTGCTCAATCTCTGTCTAATACAATGTTTGGTGCAAAATTGTAATTAGTAGTTATTTAATATAATCGGATAAAAATTACTAAAATAATCGAAAGTGTCTATACTTTTTACACCTCAGAAAAATAATTTACACCTAATACAAACAATAGTTTATGCACACAAATTGCAAACACTAGAAAGCATTGTACAACCTTGGAGGAATATCATTTTTACTCATAGGGCAAACTCAAATTTAAGGTTCTGTATAAATGATTCATAGAAATTGTATGTCCTTCAGGGATGGAGCAGACTAGTTATGTAAAGGTTTGAGGGATTTATTAGTTTGTAAAGTTACACCACAATTATTTAGTTTTTTAAAGTTACACAAGCAAATAAATTGAAATACAAACTTTATGTTGGAAAATCTATTCCTGAGCATGATTTTGGTTTACTGAGTGACATAATATGTTGCTTAGTGGCAATTTATAGTTGGATCATTTGAACTTTGGACATCACAAAATCAGTGTACCATAAAATTATGTAATTGGTCACAGAGAAATTTAAGCCAAAAATAGATACTGCTGATAATTGGAGCATGTATTTCTTTGCCATGGAATAGGGCATTTTTCCCCTTGCTTTGTCATCTGAATTCCTTAATACAGTAGATATAGTACCATACTTAAAAGCCAGTATCCATGGTCCTTGCCTCCCAGTTTGGTTTATCCCAGGTGTGGAGTTTGAAATTAAATACATCCCCTGGATGCTGTGATGACTACAGAGATTTGCTTCACCAAAAACCAGATTAAAGCCTTGAGTCTTCAGAGTTGTGAGTGTCACTCTAGCTCTTAGGAGCATATTTCTTGGTATTTTCTTTCCTTCTTCCAAGTGTTATTCAAATTATTTGGTTGGTTCTCAGTCCTTAGTTTTGATCCATTGCTTTTTCCATTATTCCAGACTAAGTAGTCCTACATTCTGGGCTACTGATGGAGGCCCTTGTCCCTGCCTGTTTTATGTATGTGTCTCTCTAAGGGTAAGTCTCATCTTGTACCTCTGGAACACTGCATTGGACCCCACTGGGTATGGACAGATATTCTCCCTTCCTTCTATGGCGCCACTATTGAATGTTTATTCACTTTTATCTTGACTACTTCTGGTGGCAAGCAGCTCATTACTTTATAAAGCAGATCACTCCACTGTTAACTATCTGTAGCTCTTCTTGTTTGAAAGTTCTGTATTTGGAATCACTTTCTGGCTCATAGTTTCACCCTTAAAGATCACACAAAAACTGCCATTTATTCCTGAACTTACAGAGATTTAGAATAAATAAGTCCAATTCCTCAGCTGTCTCAAATGACATGGTCTGTACACACGTTGGTCATCATTAACTGTCCATGCTCCAGCTTCTCAATGTTCTTAAAATGTGGTGCTTGAACCTATGCCAAACAATTCATTATTTAATAAGAATAGCCAACTTCTTTTTCTTTTTTAATGGGGCCCCTCTTAGGGCATATGGGTTATGTTTTTTTTTTAATTTTTAAAATATTTTTGCTAAAGAAGATTCTCCCTGAGCTAACATCTGCTGCCAATCCCCCTCTTTTTTTCTTGGTATGTGAGCCCCCACCACAGCATGACCACTGACAGATGAGTGGTGTAGGTCTGTGCCTGGGAACTGGGCCTGGGCCTCTGAAGCAGCAGGCACCAAATTTAACCACTAGGCAACCAGGGCTAGCCATGTGTTAGCTAACTTTTATTGAATGCCTAGCGTGTACTAAGCATTGCTCCAAGAGCTCTACATATATTAACTCATTACCAAAATTCTCTAATTTTTTTTCTCTTAAAGATTGGCACCTGAGCTAACATCTGTTACCAATCTTCTTTTTTTTTTTTCCTTCTTTCTCCCCAAAGACCCCCAGTACATAGCTGTATATTCTATCTGTAGTTGCTGTGCTATGTGAGACCCTGCTTCAGCATGGCCTGATGAGTGGTGCCGTGTCTGCACCCAGGATCCGAAACAGCAGAACCCTGGGCTACCAGAGTAGTGTGCGAACTTAACCACTCAGCCACAGGGCTGATGCCTCTAGTTGTTTTTTAACAGACAAAATGGGAAGTAGAGAAGTTAGGTAGTTTGTCCAAAGTCACAAAGCTAGTAATCGATAGAGCTGCATATCTTTAATTTATCTACATTTTTCCATTTCCAACATTAACGCACAATGCCAAGCGACCATGATATCTCCTATGGATTATTAAAGTAACCTGTTAACTGGTTCCTTCATTTCCATTTTTGTCTCCTAGATACAGTATCAATGAAAACTGTAAAATAAACCTCATAACATCATAAAACATTTTCAGGACCTTTGAAGAACTTGGTGTCCTCTATCTCAATCTCTTCTCCCTCCCACCCCACAAGAAGTAACCAGTATCCCTTACTTTGTGTTAAACATCCCTTTGCCTTTTTAAAAATAGCTTTACCACACTTGTATTTATCTCTAAATAGTATCTTTTTTTTTTTTTGAGGAAGATTAGCCCTGAGCTAACATCTGCTGTCAATCCTCCTCTTTTGCTGTGGAAGACTGGCCCTGAGCTTACATCTGTGCCCATCTCCCTCTACTTTATATGTGGGACTCCTGCCACAGCATGGCTTGCCAAGCTGTGCCATGTCTGCACCCAGGATCCAAACTGGCGGGCCCCGGGCTGCTGAAGCGGAATGTGCAAACTTAACTGCTGCGCCACCGGGCCGACCCCTCTACATAGTATCTTTTAAGTTTTGTCTGTTGTCGTTCTTATATAAAAGCAGTCCTACTTTTTAATTTTGTGCGACTTGCTCTTTTTGGCAACAATATTTGCTGGAAATTTATCCACGATGATACATATATCCAGTTATTTATTCCTAATGATGAATAGTATTCCAATTATGTCAGTATACTAAAACTTTTTTAATCCCTTATTTTTTTGAGATTTAGTTTTTTTTTAAATTTTTTTTCTCTTTTACAAAATAACTATGACATGAACATTCCTATTTTGTCTTGTGGTGAACATGTTCAAGTGTGCCATTTCAGAGCTACCACATTATCAAAGAAAATAAGTATGATAATAGCAAGGTATCAATTAACTATTGCTGTGTAACAAGTGGTAGTGACTTAACGCTGGTCTTGTGAGATTGGCTTAGCTGTTCTGCTATCTGCCCCAAGCTAAGCGCATCTCTCCTGAGTTTGTCATGTGTTAGCCATCAGCTTGTGAGTAGGCTGGGATTGGAGGGGCTAGGATGGTATCATCAGGGCACATTCGGCCTGCTCTATATCATCTCTCATCCTGAGCAGGCTAGCTTGGGCTTGTTCTTGTGCAGTGTCAGGGTTCCTAAAAGAGAAAGCAGAAGGGCCTCTTGAATTCTAGCCTTGGAAAAGACACACCCTCTCTTCTGCCATATTCCTTTGGCTAAAATAAATCTCAAGTCTAGCCTAGATTCCAGGAGTAGAGACACAGACTCTTGATAAGTGGAACTGCAAAGACACATTGCAAAGAATATGCATACAGGGAGGAGTGCTGAATTGCACTGCTTTTGTAATCAATATACCACACTGAGTGTTTGGGAGGATGAATTGTAACGGGAGCTCTCCTACCCTGCTGACATTAGTGTAACTGACACAATCACTTTGGCAATTAATTTTGCATTACACAATAAACTCCAAGATTCTGTTCTGTTGATCCATACCACAAGTTTTTTAGGAGCAGACTATCTAGAGAGGACAGCCAGAGAAGCCTGTGATTGTTCTCTGCTGTGTCTATCCTTGGGTAGGTACATGCCTGATTCTGGGATGCTGTATTAGGAAGTCATATGTTCCCATCAAGGATATCACGAATAGAGCTGACATTTTGACCTCCATCTGCCTTACTTCTTATCTACTTCTCTACTATTTCAGAATGAAGGCTTGGAAAGAATTATTATTAATGCTCCTTCAAATCATAGCAGTATATTGCTTAATGTCTGTCTTTATGTCTAAAAAATAAACATTTTTTTCTTCCGTATTAGTCATCACGTCAGTGTAGTTCAGTAGAGTGTTTCCAGCACTCAGAACAGCATCAAGACACTCCACAAGTGATTGTTGAGCTGACTCAGTGAATGAATGAATAAAAGAACATTTTCCCTTTGACAGAACTAAGGGAACAAACCATCAAAGTGAAGCACAGTCTCATCTGTTAGGTTGCAGAGAAATTTGGGCTCTGACCCATTTTATTTTTACACCACTTGATAATCAGCACCTTTTGGCTCAGGTTCACATCGTGGATGTGATCCTTCACACTATGACGCTGAATAATCACTACTCACTGGTAGGTATCACCTCTTTCCAGATTGTCCTGTGATGGTGACCTCTATAAAGACAAAGGCAGCACAATGAATTAGCAATCCTGCCTACTTAGCATCTCAGCGGTGGACAGTTGGTTTCAGGTTTTTGGCACCCCTAGCATTTTTCTTCCATTATGATTCATACAGTGAGATCTACTGAGAGCAAATGCATTAACAAAGGCATTTCTAAAACCACTCTTCCTGGAAAACTATATGATAAAAAACTAAGTTTTGTTTCTCTTAGAGGGGAGAAATCTGTGCCAGGCAGCTTCTTCCAGAGGGATTTATGGGATTGTAGAGAATGATATATTTTTTAACTTTTTATTTTGGAAACTTTCATATATATACTAAAATAGAGACAATAGTATAATAAGCTTTATGTACCATCATCCTGCTGAAACAGGATACAAGAGCGCTATAATTTGAATGGTGGGACTGAGACAATCAAAAGGCTGAGGATGTAGGTTCTGATATTATATTGTTCCATCTTTCTTAGAGTGTGATGATTATAGAGTAATAAGAATTCTGAGATCACTGGCAAAGGTTAAACAATAATTCTCTGGGATTGTACAATTGTTTATTATCATTTTACCTATGATGACACAGAAACAAGGAGAGAGAGTAATTGGTACAAGATCACAGAACTGGTAAACAATGGAGTGGGGCTTTCTAGGTCCCTCTTGAGTCCTGAGGTCACAATTTCCCCATCACCCCACTCAGCCTCACTCCTCTCCTCAGCATACCTGCTTTCATTCTGTTGCTTCTTCTCAAATTTGTGGGTGACCTCTTTTATGGTGAATAGACTCTTTGAGATTCTCAAATTCTCTCTTTTCCTTGTAGTTTGTTTACTTCTCCAACGAAGATCACTTGCCCTGGGTCTTCTGGAACCCATACCATAGTCTTTGCTTTATGTTCATTTCTGGGTCACTCTTGTGTTACACTGATTAATTATGATCTTTTGCATATCATTACTTTGCTTATGGCATTAGTTTTTTTTGGAGGGGGTCATCTCTTACCTCTTCCTCTTCCTTTTGCTCCTTTTCACAGTTTCTTCTTCTTCTCCCGGCATTGGGCTTTAGCATTTGTGTTGATGGCCTTTAAACCCCTTTAATCTTAAAATTACACAAAATTCTCAACAGTGATGATGTTCTCCACTACTTCACATTTGGCAACTTGTTATCACTGCCGTACAGTGTAGAACAAAGTTTAGTGGTAAAGAGTATAGACTTTGAAGTTAGATAGGCTTAAGTTAGAAAATATGGCTTACTAGATACATGGCCTTGGGAAAGTTGTTCTCTGTGAAACTTAGTTTATTCATATGTAAGACTGACTTAGAATATCTTTGTAATAGAGTTGTTGCTCTAACTGAGAAATTATCTGGTAAAAGTATAGCACAAAGCTTAATATGTTGTGTAAATCCTCAGTAAATGTGTGTATACACATTCCTCAGTCCTTAGAATTACTCAACCTCTAAAATCTATTATCATTCTTTTTATGACCATTTCTGTGCCTCTCACTTCTCCCACTTACTATAAATGAATAGCTATGTTCTACATTCGCAGCACTATTTTTGTTATTATTTCAATTTATTACTCCTTCTGGATTCAACTGCCTTTCTCTAGACTGTAACCATCTTCATAACGTGCTTGCTAACAAGGACACTGTAATCCCTTGTACTCTTCTATGCCTAGAAATCCCTTACTCCCTACTGTTATCTTTCTTTTAGCCTACATTTCTTAGCTTACATATCTTTAGAAAAGTCCTATTTTCTTAATGAATCTCTACATATTCCTGCTATTTCACTTTATCTGGTCCATTGATGTCCAGAAATATTTTATTTTTTTTAATCAATTCCAAATAAATTGAATTTCATATAATTCCTCCAAATTTTCTATTATTCTCAAATTACCAATATCACTTTAATGATTTTATCAAGGCCACTGGATGAAGAGACCATTTACCTCTTTGTGGCTCTTCTTCAAAAGCACATCCCTCCTATTCTAACTTCTACTTGGTTACTGAGATATTAAATTTGATCCTCCTAGACACTGTGGGGTCATTTTTTCTACTAGACATTTCTGAAAATGAAGAAAATAGTTGCAGCTACTGGTCTAAACAATGGGAAATTTCTTATTTGGGACTTAAAGTGCACTTGCTGCAACAGGACTATCATGTGTATATGTATTGTTAGAGTACTAGACTCTGGTGATCTTGAGTCTTGCCAAGGATAGCTTGTTCTTAATAGCCATTGTTGCACAGTCATTTATAGTCCTTTATCTGGTGTTATCTTTTACTTCTACCAGACTACAAGGGAATTTATAATCTCATCCCTTCTCCTTCTCCTTCTCTTTTGCTCTTTCACTAACATTTATTATGCCACCTCTACTGTAGTTCCCATTATGGTGCTGGCTACTGAAGGACATAAATATATAAAATCTCTAATTTTGTATCTTATAACTCATATATGCCATTTTTATAACTTTTCAATAGAGGACATTTATATGTTTCCTTCCTGGATTTGAAATAATGATTAGCTCTACTCAATATCAATCCCATCTCATCCTTTTCCTCTTCAGCAAGGAGGAAGTCTAAACTAGATCTGTGGGTCACATGGTCTAGCTTAGTCATTTCACAATTCTAGACCAAACTGCATTTATCTTGTTGGAATTTAGAAGTTATACTTTCTGTAATTTCAGAATTGGCTATCAACTTAATCTATATCTAAAGTTTGAGAATGAAGTAGTAAAGAAGTAGTTCAGCAACATGATCCAAATGTCATCTAAATGTTATTGTCTCATTTTTAAATTTTGTTAAAACTCAAATTGAAGGAAAAGAAAAAGCATCTTGCTTGGTTTCAAGAGATACACAAATCAGAGAATGGGCTGTTGTAAGATGCTCTTACAAGGTCATTTATGGGAAAGCCCAGTCTAGAGAGGATGTTGCTCTTTATTTATGGAACCGGTGAGCTACTTGTAGAAGACTGACTGGAAGAAAAGGCTTTTTAAAAGAAAATGCTGTCTTCTTCTTTGACTGGAAAGGAGGCAGCTTTAGCTTACCCTCCTTTTGCTCTGGGACTGCCACATCTGCAGCTGAGACCTTCCTGAGTCTGAGATGGAAGGATAGGCAGATGGAACTTCTAACCTTTATAAAGGGTATACCACGTCAAAACAGGTGGGAATTTAATCAATTAAAAGATAAAGCCATTTACTCAGTGGTCTTTTTCCCTAAACAGGACGATCTTTTGCCTACAGACATGCAAAAATTATTTGACTGTGTTTCTTTGGTTATTTTTAGGTCAAATCTAAAAACAGATAGAGAAGTCATTGCCCAAAATGTCAGTGGACACTTACTTTCAATTAGTAATGATACATATGTGAGTTTTTAGGAAGGAAAAAGAACCCTTATAGGATGGTTTCATTTTAAAGCCACATTCTTAGCAATTTTGGTAGGAAACAAAGCTTCCTGCAATGAAACTTCATGTTGTGCAAAGTCCTTACCTTCTTAACACTTTGAAAGATTAGAGACTATATCAGCTTTAGTCAGAAAATTTTCAAGTCATGTTACCTGTGTATGAGGCATTACTGAGAAAAAAACTCTTAGTAAAAAATTAATTGTATACAATTTACAGTGTCTTTCTATTTCTAAGGAACATCTTAGGCAGAGTATACTCATCCATCTCAAGTGTTTTCAGTGGGTATTTTGAATTCTCAGACTCAGAAGGACTTAAACAATTATTAACTAATAGAGTGTTGACATGTTTGTAAATATCTAAATAATGATTAGGGTAATGGGGATGAAAGCAGGGAGTCAGAAGATGTAACAGGCAGTATCCAGTGACTAGCTGGGTCTTGAAGTGCTATTGAGAGAGGGTTTGATCTCGTACAAGTGAAAATACAGCATTGTAAACACTACTGAGGAGAAATCCCATTTGTTCATCCACCCCCACCCCCACCCCCATCTAGCACCTAGCTCAGTGCCTGGCACAAATGGTCACAAAATAAATATTTGTTGAATGGATAAATGAGTGAATGACCTGGGGTGGACTCATTTTCTTTTGATTTGATGAAATTCCTTAGTCTCCAGGGTAAGCATGGTGCTGCCGCAGATAACAGCTCCACTCAGGTTATCATTGTATAAGAGGAATGGCTCTGGACAGTTTGTCCTTGAGGACTCGAATGCTAATTTCTGGGTTTTTTTTCCTGTCACCTACTGAAATTATTTTAATCTATATATTAAGAAGCCCAAATTTTTTGGAAAGCCTTTCCTACAATCTATTCTATAACAAAATTCTGTTGAATCTACCTCTAAAATATCTTAAATATGTTTCTTCTTCACCATTCTCATTCCTGGTATATAACATGTGATCAATTAATGCTTTTTTGAATCAAGGAGTGAATGGATTAGAGAAGCTTGCGACCTGAAGTGAAGTATTCACTGAAAGACTTGAAAGAAGGTAACCGTGTACAAATACAACGTTTTCCTATTTTACAGTTTTCTTCTTTGTGTACTAAAAATCAAGATAGAAGAGGAAATTTTCTCAGCTGTTATCTTTTTTGTCCTCTCCAGCTCTTATAATTGCCTAATTGATATCCTGTTTGTATGTCTTATTGCTACCATAAACACAACATCTTTAAAGCAAATGTACCATCTCCCCTGCTAAATCCCTGTCCCTTCTGAGTTCCCCTTTAGTTAATAATGTCATAAATTTTCAGGCCATGCATACCCCAAATTGAGAGCCAAATTTGACCACTATTCCTAGTAAAATCAGTGGCCAAATTCTTTAACATACTTTGTACATCTATCTCTTCTTTTCTATTCCAACTGCTGGTACCAACTCTAGGTAGTTATCTTTCAAAGCTGGATAATTGAAAGAGATTCATAATTGAAGTTTCCCAACATTACAGAAGCTCACCCATGCTGTAAGTATGGGGCAACTTCAATAACCCCAAGCCCTTTGGTATTCATATGTTTTTGTCATTTAAGGTTATCTAAAATCTGATTTAGCAACTTTCTCTCTGTGTCTCCAATTATTACCCCAAAGGAACTTTTTGCCCCATTCAAACCTGACCATAAACACTTTTGACATCATACCCAGGACCTACCCTTTCTCAGGAATAATACTCCAGCACCATACTGCCGCCTCATGAAGCAATTTATTTTGACTACTTGGAGCTGCATTATGGAAAATGAATGTAAATACTCTAACTGCGAATGCAGCCACAATTTATTGTAACAGAATTTCAGCAAGAAGTAAATAGCAAGGGAAATGACTATTACTTGAATAATTTCCCGCATATACAAAGAACATAATAATTGGCTCTGAGACTGGGGGAAGAAGATCATAAAAATCTTTTATAACCCTCCTAATTGTGCCCAAATTGAAAACGAAGAATTTACGGTTAAAAAAAGAAGCATAATTCAACAATTCTGTCTTTTGTGGATAATAGACTGGGATGGGAGTCAAACTCTGCTCATATCAGCTTTTTGGTATGTGATAAAGGATATTATAAATGTATTTACTCAATTGCAACCCATTTTATATTTATAAAGGAAAAAATCTCTTATCTCTTATTTACAAAGAAAATTCAGCCAAACTTTTTAAAGCCTCCTTGCAGCAAGACCTGAGTGTATATTCCCTGAATGTTCAGGAGTAAGTCATTGGGAATTCATCGTAGTCCTTCTCTACCACAATCAGAACTGTCTCAGGAAAAGAATGGTTTTAAAGGAATATCTAATTTGGTGTGATTGTGGGTCAAAGTCGCAAATAAAACATATCTACGTGGAGGATCACATTAAACTGGAAATTGCTATGTTATGTACAGATCTAAATTAGTGCATTGAGACTATATTTTATTACTGTGCTTTTCAGTGAAAAATGCAGAGAATGTCCCAACTGCCGACCCAATGCTAATTTCAAATTCATTTGTTTATGAAAGATCAAAATTAACTCTGAGTTGTGTTTTACAAGTATTTCAATTCAAGTTAAAACCAAAAGCTAGACAAGATAGGATTATTTAATGGATTGCAAGATGGACTCAAATATTGTCACTGAAAGAAAAAGGGGGATAACTAAGTGGTAAAAATATATTAAGGTTTTACAAAATTAGAAAAAAATGCTGTCATTATTATAGAAGATTCACCATGCAGGTATTTAAAACTAAACAACAGCAAGAACAGAAACAGTAGAATATTTAGCAAGCACATATGAATTTGACAGATATATTTTGAATTTTAAAATATGCATTTTAGTCTGACCCATTTAAAAGTTAATGTTCTGAGCTATAACATTTGATGAGGTAAAAAATGTAATCAATCAACTGAAAAGAAGAATCAATAAAAGGAAAACACAGTCCCCTGTTTTAGCACTTTCTTTTGTGGAGGTAAATATCTATAATGGAGATTTCCATTATCCTCTTCCAGTCAATAAACTGTTTCACTATAGTTTGTAAAAGTTAACTAAATTATAGGATGTTGGAACAGGAACCTAAAGAATTTAGATAGGCTAGACAGGAGAATAGCAACCTGGGAAATTTGGCATGTTCATTTGAGAGATGTAGATGTTGGGGGCAAATTCCCTGGGAGGTTTGGCGATGGCATCCAGTCATACCAGTGGAGTGTGGTGTCTGGAAAGTAGACTGCCAGAGGTGGTTGGTAGCCTTGGTAGAGAGTTGGTCATAGGTCCATCTAACAAGAGGGGACAGTTGTCAAAGGACGGGCATCACACCAAGGAGCCTGAAAGTGAGACATATACAAAGATGGAATCAGACAACATTGTGATCAACCTCAAAGAAGTTTGATAGCAGAGATAGCCCCATCTATTTCACATGATGTCCAACAGGACCATAGCACAAAGATCTCTAAACAGTTTTTGAATGTTATCTCTAACAGTAAAGACAAAAACAAGTACCTACATTCCATATGCATATATTTATTTGTAACATATATGACTTATAAGAATTAGTTAATATCTAATGGCAACAATATACACTGAAGTGGAGTTCATCTTTAAAATAGTAAGAGTGAATCAACATTTCAAATAGTCTGCTTGATGATTTCATTGTTTTTGCAAACTTCTTGTCAGGTATCATGAAATCATGATTGTTTTTCCTTCGAAGCACAGCTGATGAAGAGGTTCTATTTGTCTTTGACCTTATCTTAATTTTCCGTGTTGCTTTATGAATATTTTTTTTCAATTTTTGGTTCATTTGCATACACTACTTTTAGTTTACTTGTCTTTCTTGTGAGGTTTAGTTTAAACAAGAAAATGTAATCTATAATTCACTTAACTGTTTACATGCAAATTTCAATAGATATCTAAAACATAGCTCAATTTTTTTAGTTACCTGGGAAACAAAAATTAAAAACACAATGAGATATCTATATACACTTTCCAATATAGTTGAAACTAAAAGTACTGATAATATCAACTATTGGTAATGATGTGGAGATACTAGAATTCTCACTGCGGGTGGTAAGTGAAATGATGCAATTATTGGGATTTTTTTTGCAATTTCTACTGAACATATGCATAATCAATGACCCAATATTCCAACTGCCATCTTTATACTCAATGGAAATCCATGCATATATGCACCAAAAGACCTGTACAAGAATACTCATGGAAGTGTTGTTTATAATAGTCAAGACTGAGAACAAGCAAATTTCTAACTGTGGAAGGAACAAACAGTGCTACACTATACAATTTAATATTACTAAGCAATAAACTACTGCTACTCAAAATGCGGATGAATCTCATAAATACAAGCCTTAGCAAACGAGGCCAAGTACTGAAAGTGTACATATATTTTATTCCATTTGTAACAAATTTAAAAACCGGAATATATAGTGCAATAAGTCAGATTAGGTATTACCTTTTTGGAAAGGGTACGTAGCAATTGGGAGGGTCAAGAGGAAGCTTTTCTGGGGCTATTAATGTTCTATTCTTGATCTGGGTTTCCTTTGTAAAACTTCACAGAGCTATACACTTTTGACTTGTGTACATTTGTCTCTTTTTTAAAACTTTCAAAGTAAATGTATGAAATAAAGAAGAAGTTTTAGATAAGACAGATGGATTCTATTTCTATTTTGTCCATTCTAGCTCTATAAAATTAAAAGAAGAAAATAGAAATTCTTACATAAACTCAAAGTGAACACACTTCTGGCAATACCATTCTTAACACTTGGGTATTAAAAGTGTCCTCTCTTCCCCTAACTTATCATTGCACTTTTGTGTGTGTGTGTGTGTGTGTGTGTGAAGTGACATCTTATATACAGCTCCAAAAAGAGTGACAGTGTCTACCTATTATTAAATATTAGTTGTTTCATTTTTCTTATATTTTAGGTTGAATTTGAATAAATAGAAGTTCTAGTAATTTTATCCCTAAATTCGCTGGATAACCTTATGATTCTCTACTTTATAGATCACTGCTATAATTTCCTCTGCAGAACACTTGAATGAGAGCCTCATGCTTGTGGAGTCAGGCAGTAATTTGCAAAGAGTTTTCTAGAATCTTAGAGGGTCAATAAAGAAGTTTTCGGACCCACGTAGGCTAGAGGGCTTTGAATAGAGATGATAGATAAGGAAGGGGTTTGATAGCATGGGAATGAATAAGCATAAACTGCAGAATCATCTTGTTAAATATCTTTTATAGAGATTGATCTTCTTCATTTGAAGTGGAGTTCTACTGCTAACAATAGTACCTATTGAAATAAGATACTGGCATGATGCCTGGAAACAAAAATGGTATCCAATTTTTAGACCTGGGGAATAGGTTGTGACATTTGGTTGCAGGAACAAGGAGCAAAGAGATTGGAACTGAAATACTGATAGAAAACATGATAGAAAAGAGCTATCGTGTTGATTTGATTTTGAATAATCTAAGGAAATGTGAAAGAGTATTCAAAGATTTTCTAGAACTTCTCATCTAAAACAGCCTTACGTGGCCTCTACAACCCCCTGTAGATACTGTCCTCTTTCGTTCTTCCTGCCATAAACAAATTTTCTGGAGTAATTTTTACTTTTTCTCTTTAACTTTTGAATCCCTTGCAATCTGACTGCCCCACCACACCACTGAAATGTTGTTTAATAAGGACCCTAATGAGTTCATCTCACTTGAATAGCTCAGCCCTGTTACATATATTTTCCTTGCTTTCCCTGCTGAAACACTGTAAACACTTTTTCCCTGACTTTCATTTCACCACGCTCTTTTAGTTTCCTGCTGATCTCTTTGATCATTCCTAGACTCTGCTTCCTTTAATCGAATGTTACTTTCTGGACTTTCTGAGAGCTTAATCTTTTCCAACTACATTTACTTTCTTGGAGAATCTTTTCTATATCCATGTCTGAAATGCCATCTATATATCAAATGTGTATTTCTAGTTCAGACCTCTTCTTTGAATTGCATACTCATATATTCAACTGACATTTCCATGCATGTGTTTCATAAATAGTTCAAATTCAACATGTCCAAGCAAAAATATATTACTTCCCCAATTTTCTATCCTCCAATAAATAGTACCACCATCCTTCCAGGTGTGAAAGCCAGAATAGGCACATTAATATTTCTTACACGCTAATTAAAAATCACGCAATATCTATCCTAAATCTCAAATAGTTACCTAAGTTTTCACCTCTCTCCATCCATACAACCATTCCTCTAGTCAAAGCCACTATTACTTCTTCCTTCAACTCTTGAACTCTTCATTGAATTTTGGATTCTAATAACTAATCTTTCCTTATAAATTTTTAAATCTCCGTAGTCTTTTGCCTGTTTAAGAGAACAGGAAAATTGTTCTCCTGAAAACGATTCTAAAATTCATATGAAATAGCAAAGCACCCTTCACAGATAAAACAATCTTAATGAAGAAAACAAAGCTGGAGGCATCACACTTCCTGATTTCAAAATACATTACAAAAGCTATAGTAATTAAAACAGTATGGCATAATGGCATATATAGATTAAAGGAACAGAATAGAGAGTCCAGAAATAAACCCACACATATCTGGTCAACTGGTCTTTTATGAGGGTACCAAAAATACACAATTAAGGAAGGGTAGTTTCTTCAACAAACAGTATTGGGAGAACTGAATATCCACATTCAAAGGAATGAAATTAGATCCTTTTCTTAAGCCAGACACAAAAATCAACTCAAATGGATTAAAGACAAACATAAGACTTGAAATTGTAAAACTCCTAGAAGAAAACAGGGAAAAAGATTTATGACCTTGGTATTGGCAATGATTTTTGGATATAACACCAAAAGCATAGCCAACAAAAGCAAAAATATTCAAATGGTACTATGTCAAACTAAAAAGGTTTTGTACAGCAAAGGAAATACTAACAGAGTTCAAAGTCAGTCTAAAGAATGGGAGGAAATATTTGTGAACCATATATCTGATAATGTATTAATATCCAGAATATATAAAGAACTCCTATAGCTCAATAGGAAAGAAAAAAATAACATGATTAAAAATGGGCAAAGGACTTGAATAGACATTTGTTTAAAGAACATACAAATGGCCAATAAGTATAAGAAAAGATGCTCAACATCACTAATAATCAGAGAAATGCAAATCAAAACCACGATGAGATATCATCTCACACCCGTTAGGATGGTCACTATAAAAAAAGAAAAAAATAACTATTGGCAAGGACATGGAGAAATTGGAACACTTGTAAATTACTAATGGGAATGTAAAATGGTACAGCTGCTATGGAAAACAGTATGAAGTTTCCTCAAACAATTAAAAATAGGACTACCAAATGATCTAGCCATCCTACTTCTGAGTATATGTCCAAAATAATTTAAATCAAGATCTCAAAGAGATATTTGTACTCCCATGTTTGTTATAGCATTAATCACAATATCCAAGAAGTCCAGCAACTTAAATATCCATCAACAGTTAAAAGGATAAACAAATTTGGTATATACATACAATGGAATATTATTCAGCCTTAGAAAAGAAGAAAATTCTGCAATATGTGACCACATGGGTGAACCTTGGGGGCATTATGCTAGGCAAAATAAGCCAAACATGAAAGGACAAATACTGTATTATTCCGCTTATGTGAGGTATCTAAAATATCCTAACTCATAGAAACAGAGAGTAGGATGGTGTTTGCCAGGAGATGGGATGAAGGGGAAATGGGGAGTTGCTAATCAACAGGTATAAAATTTCAGTTATGCAAAGTGAATAAGTTCTGGAGATCTGTTGTACACCATCATGCCTATAGTTAACAGTACTGTGTTGTACACTTGAAAATTTGGTGAGAGGGTAGATGTCATGTTAAATGTCCTTACAACAACAAAAAAGAATTAGAATCAAATATATATATATATATATATATATATAATGATACACATCACTCTTATTACCCTGTTAATTACCACTCAATGGCTTCCCACACCACTTAGGATAATGCCCCAAACCCTTCACCTGGGTCTCAAAGGTCACTGCCTACCTCTACAGCCTCATCTCTTACATTTCCTCTTGCTCATGGGGTTTCAGCCACACTGGCCTCTTTCTGCTTTTCTTATGTACCAAGTGCCTTACTGGCTCAGGCTTTTCAGGCAAACTATTTTTTCTCCTTGTTAATGTGAATCTGGGCTTCCTCACTTCCTGACATCTTTCCTCTACCTTCTCCCTTTTTTTCCTGGATACTTCAAATCATTCTCCCAATGTCACTTCCTCGGAGAAGTTTCTCAAATTCCTGTTGTATCTGCTCTCATTGCACATTATATGTTTCCTTTGAATAATTCATCACAATTTTTTATTTGTATTAGTTGTTTAATGTCTGTTTTCCCACTAAATTAAAAATTACTTGAAGGTAGGGCTGTGCCTGCTTATTTGTTATTATAGCAGCTCCAGTACCTAGGCCAGAGTCTGGCCATTATTGCTGGCTCAATGAATATTTGTTGAGTGAGTTCATAAATGAATGAATAAAAAAGATAGTCTGGAACTGAGCCACATTTGATTTTCCATTAGGTAACTTGTTCTAATCCATGTTCAACTACTAGCCAGCTGTTGACCTTGAGCAAGTCACTTGAATGCTTCAGGTTCTCATTTTCTCTCACTTATTAAAAGGAGGGATTAATCTAAAGCAGTAAAATTGTATCTAATTCTATGATTTTGAGTTAGATTAATGTGTCTAGATAGCTGAATGAATGTCTTACAAAAAAGTTACTGCAGCTCATAATTAGTTTTTCCATTAGAAAGTCATATTGTTAAACTATAATAAAGATATTTGATTCAGAGAATATCTGTTAATAGCTATACATAATTCAACTTTAGATAGAATAGTTCACATTTTAGTTTTGGTTACATTTAGAATATTTTGGGAAACAAAGGGAAAAATAGTTTAATAATAGTTTTAGCCTGCTGCATATTGCTAAGGAATAGTGTATCCATGTTTTATTGAAGCAGTCAGATAAATGACATATTCTTTTAAAAACACACTATTTTGTTTATTACTTTGACACCCTTAAGTTAGCTTTCTTACTTACAAAGCGGGGATAATGAATGATTCTATTGAATGATTTGATCCTAAAAATATCCCTTAAAAATTTTAGAAATGATACAGGCCATAACGTGTATAATGATTAAACCTCAAATTAAAATTATACAATCATTTCTGGATTGACTAGCGTCTGATTTTTAATACCATTAGTAAAATGATCTTCCTCTTACTGAATATTGTACTCAATTCTCTTTGCTGTATTCTAGGACAAAGTTACTTTACAGATTCTGACTCATCTAAATCTGACCATAGGTGAAAAAATGTTAGTGCCTTCTAGCAATTGAAGACCTGTGATACTGGCATTTGAGATTTTGAAAGCACTATAAAGAATTAATGTAGGTTTATTTATTTTATTTTACTTTGTTACATTATTTCTTTTTTTTATTGCGGTGACATTGGTTTATAACATTATATAAATTTTGGGTGTACATCATTATATTTCAATTTCTGTGTAGATTACATCATGTTCACCAACCAAAGACTAATTACAATCTATCACCACACACGTATACCTAATCACCCCTTTCACCCTTCTCCCTCTCCACTTCCCCTCTGTTAACCACCAATCCAGTCTTTGTCTCTATGTGTTTGTTTGGTGTTTTCATCTTCTATTTATGAGTGAGATCATATGATATTTCACTTTCTCCCTCCGACTTATTTTGCTTAGCATAATATCCTCAAGGTCCATCCATGTTGTCGCAAATGGCCTGATTTCATCATTTTTTTTTATGACTGAGTAAGATTCCCTTGTGTATATATACCACATCTTCTTTATCCATTCGTCCCTGGGTAGGCATATAGGTTGCTTCCAAGTCCTGGCTATTGTGAATAATGCCGAAATGAACATAGGGGTGCATATATCTTTATGCATTCATGTTTTCATATTCTTTGGTTAAATGCCTAGCAGTGGAATAGCTGGATCATATGGTAGTTCTATTCTTAATTTTTTGAGGAGTCTCCATACTGTTTTCCATAGTGGCTGTACCAGTTTGCACTCCCACCAGCAGTGTATGAGAGTTTCCTTCTCTCCACGTCCTCTCCAACACTTGTTATTTCCTGTCTTCTCAATTATAGCTATTCTGATGGGTGTGAGGTGATATCTCATTGTGGTTTTGATTTGCATTTCCCTGATAGTGATGTTGAACATCTTTTCATGTGCCTGTTGGTCATCTGTATGTCTTCTTTGGAGAAATATCTGTTCAGATCTTTTGCCCATTTTTTAATTGTGTTGTTACTTTTTTTTGTTGTTGAGATGTATAAATTCTTTATATATTTTGGATATTAACCCCTTATCAGACATACGGTTTGCAAATATCTTCTCCCAATTTTTAGGTTGTCTTTTCAGTTTGTTGATGGTTTCCTTTGCTATGAAGAAGATTTTTAATTGAAGTCATGCATTTGTTTACTTATTCTATTGTTTCCCCAGCTCCATAAGTCATGGTACTTAAAAATATGCTGCTAATACTGATGCCGAAGAGCATACTGCTTATGTTTTCTTTTAGAAATTTCACAATTTCAGGTCTTACAGTCAAGTCTTTAATCCATTTTGAGGTAATTTTTGTATGTGGTAGAAGATAATGGTCTATTTTCATTCTTTTGCATGTGGCTGTCTGGTTTTCCGTACACCATTTATTGAAGAGACTCTCTTTTCTCCATTGTATATTCTTAGCTCCATTGTCGAAAATTAGCTGTCCATAGATGTGTTGGTTTGTTTTGATTACTACAGTTTTGTAGTATATTTTGAAATCAGGGAATGTGAGGCCTCCAGCTTTGTTCTTTTTTCTCAGGATTCCTTTGGCTATTCTTGTTCTTTTGTTGTTCTATGTGACTTTTAGGATTTTTTCCTTCTATTTCTGTAAAAACGTTGAGGGAACTTTGACAGGGATTGCATTGAATCTATAGACTGCTTTAGGAAGTATTGACATTTTAGCTATGTAATTCTCCCAATCCAAGAGCACGGAATATCTTTCCATTTCTTTATGTCTTCAATTTCTTTCAACAATGTTTTATAGTTTTCACTGTACAGGTCTTTCACCTCTTTTGTTAAGTTTATTCCTAGGTATTTTATTTTGTTTTCTTACAATTTTTAAATGGAATTGTATTCTTAATTTCCCTTTATGCTACTTCATTGTTAGTGTATAGAACCTCTTTCGCTTCTATTTTTATTTATTTGACTCTTCTGTCTTTTTTTCTTGGTGAGTCTAGCTAAAGGTTTGTCAATTTTGTTTATCTTTTCAAAGAACTAGCTTTTAGTTTCTTTAATTGTTTCTATTGTTTTTCTCTAGTCTCTATTTCATTTATTTCTGCTCTGATTTTTATTATTTCCTTCCTTCTACTGATTTTGGGATTTGTTTGTTCTTCTTTTCAGTTCCTTTAGGTGCACTGTTAGATTGTTTATTTGAGATTTTTCTTCTTTGTTGAGGTATGCCTGTATTGCTGTAAACTTCCTTCTTAGAACTCCTTTTGCTCTATCCCATAAAATTTGGCATGATGTATTTCCATTTAAAATTGTTTCTAGGTAGTTTTTGATTTCTCCTTTGATTTCTTCTTGACCAAAGTGCTATTCAGTAGTATTTTGTTTAATCTCCACATATTTGTGGCTTTTCCAGTTTTCTTCTTGTAGTTGATTTCTAGTTTCATACTGTTGTGGTCAGAGAAGATGCTTGGTATTATTTAAATCTTCTTAAATTTATTGAGACTTGTTTTGTCACCTAATATGTGATCAGTCCTGGAGAATGTTCCATGTGCATTTGAAAAGAATATCTGTTCTGTGGTTTTTGGATGGAACATTCTGTATATATCTACTAAGTGCATCTGGTCTAATGTGTCATTTAAGGCCAATGTTTCCTTATTGATCTTCTGTTTGGATGCCCTAGCCATTGGTGTAAGTGGAGTGTTACAGTCCCCTCCTATTATTGTGTCACTGTCTCTTTCTCCTTTTATGTCTTTTACCAATTGCTTTTATTTTTAGGTGCTCCTATGTTGGATGCATACATATTTGCAAGTGTTATATCCTCTTGTTGGATTGTTCCCTTTGTCGTTACGTAGTGCCCTTCCTTGTTGCTTGTAACAGTTTTTGTTTTAGAGTCTATTTTGTCTGATATAAATATCACTACCCCAGCTTTCTTTTCATTGCCATTTTCACGCAGTATCTTTTTCCATCCCTTCACTTTCAGTTTGTGAGTTTCTTTACTTCTGAAGTGTGTCTCTTGTATGCAGCATATATATGGGCCTTGCTTTTTTGTATCCAATTGACCACCCTATGCCTTTTGATTGGAGCATTTAGTCCATTGACATTTAAAGTCACTATTCATAAGAATGTACTTATCGCCATTTTGTTACTTTTTTTCTGGGTGTTTTAGTAGTTATTCTCTCTTCCTTTCTTATTCTCCTGCTCGCTTCTCTTGTGCTTGGATGGCTCTCTTATGTTTGGGTTCCTTTCTCTTAATTTTTTGTGTATTTAGTATAGGTTTCTGGTCTGTGATTACCATGAGGTTCATATATAATAATCTATGTATATAACAAGTTGATGGTCTCTTTAGTTTGACCTCTTACTAAAAGCTATACTCTTTTAATACCCCTCCCACATTTTATGTTGTTTTATAATTCCTCTTTTCTTTTGTGAGGAAGATTAGCCTTGAGCTAACATCTGCCACCAATCTTTCTCTTTTTGCTGAGGAAGATTGGCCCTGAACTAACATCTGTGCCCATCTTCCCCTATTTTATATGTGGGACACCTGACATAGCATGGCTTGACAAGTGGTATGTAGGTCCACACCCAGGATCCAAACCAGTGAACCCCAGACCACCGAAGAGGAATGTGAAAATTTAACTGCTGTGCCACTGGTCCAGCCCCCCACAGTTTATGTTTTTGATATCATATCTAACCTCTTTTTTTGTGCATGTGTATCTGTTACCCTCTAATCACGGAAATAGATAATTTTAGTGCTTTTCACATTTGACACCCCTATTAGGTTCATAGGTGGTTGATCTGCTACCTTTATTGTATATTTGCTTTTACCAGTGATTTTATTGCTATTGTTTTCCTTAATTTTCTTATTCCTATTTATAGTCTTCTCTTTTCCACTTAAAATAACTCCCTTTAGCATTTCTTATAAGGCTAGTTTCTTGGTGATAAACTCCTTTAGTTTTTTTTTTTTTTTTTGTCTTGGAATCTCTTTATCTCTCCTTCCATTCTGAATGGTAACCTTGCTGGGTAGAGTAAATTTGCTGTAGATCTTTTCCTTCAGCACTTTAAGTATATTGTGCCACTCCCTTCTAGCCTGTAAGGTTTCCTTTGAGAAGTCAGCTGATGGTCTTCTGGGGTTTCCTTTGTATGTAACTTGTTGCCTTTCTCTTGCCACTTTTAGGATTCTCTCATATTTAATTTTGGACATTTTAATTGTAATTTGTTTTGGTATGGGCCTCTTTGGGTTTATCTTGTTTGGTGTTCTCTGTGCTTGCTGTACCTGGGTGTCTGTTTCCTTCCTTAGGTTAGGAGAGTTTTCAGCTATTATTTCTTCAAATAAGTTCTCTGCCACTTTGTCTCTCTCTTTACCTTCTGGGACATCTATAATATGGATGTTAGTGTGCTTGATATTGTCCCAGAGGTCCCTTAGACTGTTCTCATTCTTTTTAGTTCTTTTTTCTTTTGTCTGTTCAGCTTGGGTGATTTCTTCTAGTCTTTCATCTAGCTCGCTGATCCGTTCTTCTGTACTGTCTACCCTGCTTTCGTGTCCTTCCAGTGAACTTTTCATTTCCTGTATTGTATTCTTCATTTCTGATTGGTTATTTTTTATATTTTCCAATTCTTTGTTGAAGTTCTCACTGAGTTCATCCATTCATCTTCCAAGATCAGTGAGCATCCTCGTGACTCTTAGTTTGTACTCTTTGTCAAGTAGATTGTTTATCTCTGTTTCTTCTAGTTCTTTTTCTTGGGTTTTGTCCTGTTCCCTTACTTGGAATGTATTCCTTTGTCTCCGCATTTTGCCTCTTTCCCTGTGCTTATATCTATGTATTAGACAGGTTAGTTACGTCTCCTGATCTTGGAGAGGTGACCTCATGTAAGAGAGGCCTTATGAGGCCAGCAGTGTGCTCCACTCTCATCACCAGTTCCCCATATTCCAGATGTGTTGGCTACATGTGTCCTTCTGTTGTGGCAGGGTTGCTCTTGCTGCAGGTGCCTGGGGAGGCTAGGTTGTCCCCCTGGCCAGCTGGTTGTAATGCTCAGCTGCATGTGGCTTCTATGGACCCTTTAGTCACTTTGTAAGGCATGGGGAGCCCCAGTAAAGTTGGCTGCAATGTCTAATAGCTCATTCCTGTTGTAGCTTTCCTGTTAAGTGAGTAGGCCCTCAGTGTGGCTGGTTGCTAGGCTCAGTGGCTTAGAATTGCTGTAGACTTTTGGCCTGCAAGGGTTTTGTCAGCTCTCCTTAGGGTTGCAGCTGAGTGGGACTGGCCCCAGACATGGCAGCACCCAATATTTTCAGGGTTTGTAAGGTGGGGCCAATCCCCTGTGTGGCTGTTAGAGAAACACAAGTCTGCTGCAGCTGACAAGCACCATCACCCACAGGGCCACACACCCCATTGACACAGTTCTGCCCTGTGTGTGCATGCTAAACCCCTGAAGTAGACCAAGTCACCCCACCACTGAGGTCCCACAGACCCCCTAAGGCAGGCCTGCCCCTTTCACATGCCCTGCCCCACAGAAGTGGACCTAGTAGCCAGGCTACAGAGTTTCCAGGCACCCCACCTATGTGGACCCACAAGTTGCCAGAGGGCTCACTGTTGGGTGGGTCAAGTCCCTAGGGTGGGGTGCCTGCCCTGGCTGAGCTAGATTAAATCAGTGGTCTAGTGGGTAGGGCAGACCCCTGGGCTAACAGACCAGGGGAAGATCTCCAATGGTGTCTGCCAGTGTCTGTGTTAGCACACCCATACTAGGTCACAATAATGGCTGCTGCCAATGTTTCAGTCCCTAGGGAGGTCTCACCTCTCACTGAGATGCATGCAGAGCTATCAAATGAGTCTATTTTCACCAAAGGACTGTGCACACTTCTTTCTGGTGAGTTTAGTTTGCTTTCCAAAATGGGTGAATTTGTGTGTGGGCCTTTTAAGAACAGACTTTTTTCCTCTTATGTCCAATAGCTTTTCTGGGGGTATCCCCTGTTATAGTTATTAGCCAGCAAAGCCAGATATTATGATCCTTGTCTTGGTTGTACTGAGTCCAAAAGCTGCTCATTGTGGTAATGCTCCCCTGTTGAGATCCCCCACTGCTCCAGGGGAGGTTTCATACCTTTGGATTACTCCTAGCTGGCTGTGAAATGCTGCAGTTTGAAATTTTCTTTTTTTCTCTCCAAAAAGGAGTTTCTGCCACTTTCACCTTAGTCAGCCCCGTCCCTTATTGTGAGGGTTCTTTTTTTATATAGTTTTCAGTTCTCTCTCAGGGGTAATTGTTCCAAGAGTAGTTGTAAATTTGTTGTGTCCATGGGAGGAGGTGAGTCCTGAGTCTGCCTATGCCCCCATCTTGACGCTGTCTCTGAACATAGGTTTAAATGAGAATCTTGCTAAAACAATAAACTCTTAAACATGGCATGCTCTAAACAAAGGAAAAAGTAAACTTTTTAATAAAACGGGGAAATATTAGGAACTTTCTATCACAGGGATGATACATACGGAACATTTAAATATATTCATAAAGCATTTGGATAAATTCATAAGTGAGGAGGATGTCTTTGTGGAAAAGACTTTATGGATAGGTCTTGGCAGTTGTGAGTCCTTGGGAAAATCACTTCACTATTCTGAAAAGCTCAGATTTTTTCATCTGAAAAGAGATTAATTATAATGATATGTGCTTTTTTTTTTATAGGATTGGCTTTATGGATAAAATCAAATAATGCATGGAATCTAACAAACCATATGCATTCCACAAATACTTTTGAATCTAAACCTATTTAATGTGAAAGTCAGGGAAATGGGGTAGGGAGATGGTTGCAGGATGGAGAGACATGAAAACTTAGGAAACTATTTGGGAGTTAGAATAGATAGTCTCTTCTAAAACTATTTGGGAATTTGATTTTATATAAGTTGGTGCTTAATCAAGAGTGTATTGTAAAGGAGCATCCCTAACCTTTGGGAATAATATCAAGAAATACAAAGATCAGCACATCCCATGGATTCCCCTTTAGCCTCTATCACAGAGAGATTGTTAGATAAAGAAGGTAAGTGGATTTGAAGCAAACAATTCAATGAAACTATTGTGCAGAATGGCTCAAACTAAGAGAAAGAAAGCAAGTGGAAGTGGGACAATTGTCTCATTAATATGTTTCCCAACTTCAGTCCAGCAAGAATCGAGGAGACAACTTTTACCTTGTGAAATTTGGATTGTGGTTTTCCTTATTTCCAAAATGTGTTTATGTGTCTTCTTCATGTTTTATTTGATTAATCCCAGGAAAGATTTATGCACTCATGATATTATTCAAAGTTGTAGGCAAGATGAGATTTTACAGCCAGCAAGTGCTGGACCGTTGATCTTCTCTGGGCAGCTTCATCACACTCCTCTCTGTGGTGTTGTTTATGTCCTAAGTGTCCAAGAATATGTGTGAAGGCCCAGCAAGCCATAGGAAACAGGAAGAAGAAAAGCTCCAAATCTATGTGGAAGCAGAGTGTAAAGTAATGTAATGGTGCCCAAAGCTGAGAAACAGCGGCAGGAAGAAGTCTATCCTGGCAGGATACACTCAGCATCGCCTAGTAGTCAAGGAAATGAAACCTCACATAATAAAACTCCCTGTGGGTAGCAGCTGCAACCATTGTTTCTGGAACAGACTGTGAACTTCACTAGTGTGAGAGAAACTGTTTTCTGGCTTGCTGATGACACAATAGCTCTCCTCTTTCACTTCTAGGCACAGGAAACTGTACCTATTAAAGGTTGAAGTAGAGAGAAACAAGGGGAAGCAGCTCTTCTTCCATCAGGATGTTGCTGCTTTCTATCTTGTCTCCCTGTTCTGATATTTATAATTAATTCTGCAAACTGAAGCTCCAATTTACTTCTTTTCCTATCTTTAGAAGGTACAAAAAAGAATTAAACATAGACAGGCTGAGAATAGCCTATCCTGTATTTAATATCAACATTCAATAATACCTTTTTTTGAATCTCCTACAAGAATAAATCAGCTTCTTTAACTTTTGCTCGTGACCTCCATGTTATAGTCAAACAGCCAATTTTGAACCGGTAAGTGCTCGCTCCGTAATATTTGGTGTGGTACCAAGAAGGTTTGTATCATTATCATGGTCTGTGCGCAGTGTGTGCGCAGCAATATAACTTACCCATTCCTTTCCATTTTACCTCCACATAGTGCTCACGAGACAGCACTGAATCAGGAGACGGGGATTGTCTTTGGATTTTATATGAGTGTTCTTAGATTTATATTTTAATTGGTGCAAGGACATTTTTCATGTGAGGTAAGACTCAACATTCATCTACTTTGGGCCTAAGGATGATTTTTACCGTATATTCACATAACTATTTTCTTCTTCTCTTTAATTTGCACCCTTGGATTTTCTTCCAAAGTGTACTTAGCTTAATTGAATTTTCTCTGTTTGTTTTAAAATTTGTCTCAATCTTACTGTGATTATCTTGAATTCTGATTCTTTGTGTTATTTTCTACAAATGTAATAAATATTTTTGGTTTCCATTCAATTAGTTCAGTCATTGATGTGAATGGTAATATGAATTCCTTTGCTGACTATATCATATATACAATTCCTAGAACAAACTGTGACATTCTCTGTTAAATCTCTCTCTGACACTACTCTTCTAGACTTATGTGTTAAGGTTCTCTCTTAGAACCTATTTCTCATTCTCATTGTCCTTCATTGCTCACTTGGTCTGTTTTTAATAATCACCTAACTAGCATGCCTATATTCCATGTTTTATCTTTTGTACTAATTTTATCCTATTGGAGTCCTCTTCTTTTTTAAAATTTAGATAGACTTATGTACTGAGGTATAACATATGCAGAGAAAAATGCATAGATCATATGTGTACAACTCAAAGAATTTTTATATATTCCATCCATGTCTATGTTTCTTTCTCACTCAGTTTAGATTTCCATGATCCATTATTACAATCACTCTTTTTCATCACATTCAACTAATTTTCCCCTTCTTGATTTCTTGTATGAAGTCAACAACACTCCAACCCTGGTTAAATCAAGTTCTCTGCCTACTCCATTCCTCCTCCCATGCAGTAAACCATGATGACTATCTTACTTTCAATTCATGACCAGTAACTTCAAATTGTCCCTTAGTGCTGGACTGTAAAAAGTTTCCTAGCCATTCACTTTCCCACTCTTGGGAACAAGTATTTTCATCTACTCTTGCTTAAAATTTCCAACATATCTTCTCTTATGTTCATTCTCAGCTGATGATCCTTCTTCCACTTGCTAAGAAAATAGAATCCAACAGAATGTAATTTTTGCAAACTTCTGTCACAATATTTTCCCACTTGGCAACATTCTTGTCCATAGAGATTGTTCTCCCTTTTTTCCTATTACTGTGGTGGGACTGCCTATGTTCCTATGCGAAGGCTTTACTTATCACATTATGTCTTACCTACCAAAGATAATCTCTGCAGTAATTGTCCCCTCTCAACACTGCCGTATCACCATTTCCATTGATGTTGTGTCCTTCTCATAGGCATAAAAACAAGTAAATTGTCTTGTAGTAAATATATTAGGCTTTATGGGCCAATTGTGGTCTCTGTTGAATATTCTTCTTCTTCTTCTTTAACTCTTAAAATATTTAAAAGCCATTCTTAGTTTGTGGGCTGTACAAAAGTAAGATACAGGCTAGATATGGCCCATCAGCAATAGTTTGCCAACCCTTGTTCTAGACCTTTGACTTTGAAGTGTCCGAGAGCTCAGTCCTTGGATTACCTCTCTAGCCTACATAAATAGAGTAGAGATCATTCATTCACTTAGAGATCTCATCCAACCTTCAGGCTTTAAGTCCCATATATAAGCTGATGGTATACAAATAGGAACATTCTTAGCTAAGACCGTGCCCTTGAATGGCAGAGTCATATATCTAACTGCCCACTTGATATCTCTATTTGGACATTCACACTTAATATGCCCAAATTGAAATCCTGACCTCTTCCTCCAACTTGTTCCATCCTGTGTAGTCCCCATTTCAGTAAATAAAGCTCCAATTTCTCAGGCTCAGAGACTGGTGTTCTCTTTAACTTTTTTTTTTTAAAGATTGGCACCTGAGCTAACAACTGTTGCCAATCTTTTTTTTTTTTTTCTGCTTTATCTCCCCAAACCCCCCAGTACATAGTTGTATATCTTAGTTGCAGGTCCTTCTAGTTATGGGACGTGGGACGCCATCTAAACGTGGCCTGACGAGTAGTTCCATGTCCGCGCTCAGGATCCGAACCGTGGGCCACCACAGTGGAGCACATGAACTTAACCACTTGGCCATGGAGCCAGCCCCTCTTTAACTTTTTTCTTTGTTTTACACCCCAGAGTTAACCCATCAGCAAATCCTGAGATAGTGTGGACATATACATGTCTATCTATATCTATATCTAAATCTCTACAATAATATGTCACTTTTCTTTACCCATAGACCACTAGTATGGTCTAAACACTGTCATCTCTTACTTGGATTAATGCAATAATATCCTAAAGCAGTGCTTCTCAAAGTGTGGTTCATTGACTGCCTGTTGGTCCACATGTAGATAAAGAGCTTGAGCCATAATATACATGAACTATGTCACTACTTGTACAAGTTAGTTCAGTCAGCATTTTTCCTTGATAAGACTTTCTTGATGCAGGAAGCAGTGCATTTATTTATATTTTGGCACAAACTTTTCATCTAGTTGTGAAGTGACATTTTGAATATAACTATTTTAAAGGTCTTTCTTATCTTGGTCTTTTACATCTTACATTTTATTCTTATGACAGTAGCCTAAGAAGTCATTTTAAAAACACAAGATAGGTCATATCAAAACCTCCCAATGGCTTTACATCTCATTTAAAGTCCAGTCCTTAAATAACTTTCATGGCTTTATACATTCTGTATTCCATGTAACCTCTATGAATTTATTTCTTTCTCTTTCCCTCCTTGCTCTCTTCATTCCAGCTCAATGGGCCTCTATAATGTTCCTCAAACATCTCAGGGAAGTTCCCTCTCTAGGGCCTTTGCACTTGCTCTTCCTTATGTCTTCTTCCAGATAGATGTAGGGTTCATTTTTGATGTCCTTCAGGTCTTTGATCAGATGTCAGCAAAGTTATCAGCATATCCCTTTTCATGGAGTAGCTTCTGAGGGTATTTCATAAGGATTATTGTTCCATTCCTGCTGCCACAGCTAGAGGAGATCTTTCTCCATCTTCAACCATGAACTTGGTGTGGTGCCTAGAGGTAAAGCCCATGAAAGAGTGGGGGATATTTGTTATAAATAAAGGCACTTAATAAAAAAAATTGCTAGAAAAAACTTCATACCAATGGTAGCATTTATTTTTCAGAACTGAATAAATCTCTAAAGAGACTCTTGATTCCAAAAGAAGAGTCAGGATTTTGAAATAAATTATCTTTTAAAAGGCTCTGGAAATGTGATAGATTATGAAAAATTAGATGTAGTAAGGTACTTTGGTGGCTAAAATTTAGTTTTCTTTAAATATCAGATTGCATCATATAACTTAATGCAATATTATTCTGCTATCAATATTTATGCTTATTATTCAATATAAAATTAAATTCCATTATAGATAGATAGATAGGTAGATAGCAGGGAAAATGATTGCCAGAGATTTATCCCAGTGCAAGAAAATAAATTCTTCCCATTTTAGCCCCTTCCAAGCTTCCCTTAAAAAGGAGGGGAAAAAACCAGTCGACTGGAGTTAGAGATTCAAGGAAATAACCTAGGGACACTGCAGCCATAGAAGGGAGTAGAGGTCAAGGGGATAAAGCTATACCCGGAGAAACATTGTGAAGATCATAGTCCCAAGACACAGACACCCAAAAAGACTGATATTTAATCATAAGATTATACAATTACTACCATACCAACAATGTTCTAGTATAACAAAAGTGGATAGCATCTGAAATAGGTGAAAGACACAGACTTTCCTTAAGGAGAGGGACTTAAGGAAGTCTGGAGTCAAGAGAGGAGACAGAAACAAAGACACTAGAGGAATTTGACGTCTTTGGCTCCTACAGCTACTGCAAACATTAAACACAGCACAACTCTCAGCCATATTAACATAAACCCTCACACTAAAGACCCATTTACCTTAATTCCTATTACTCAATGAAACATGTACAGCTTTCAAAAATAACAACAACAAGTGACAAGGCATGCTAAAATATAATTTAAAATACAATCTGAAGAGATAAAGCAATCATCAGAACCACACACAGATGTGACACAGATTTTGGATGACAGATTACTTAAAATAACTGTGCTTAATATGTCAGGAGTTCTAATGGAAAAAAAATAGAAAGCAAGCAAGAAGAGATTGAAAATATAATCAGAGTGATGGAAACTCTAAGAAGAATGAAAAGGAAATACTACAAATAAAGATCCCTGTAACAGAGATGAAGAATGCCTTTGATAGACTCATCAGTAGGCTGGAAAATGGTTAAGGAAAGAATTAGTGACTTTGACAATACGTCACTAGAAATATCCCAAACTGTAATGCAAAGAGAAAAAGAATGAAAAAAGAACAGAATATCAAGAATTGTGGGACAACATAAAAAGATGTAACATATTCATAATTGGAATACCTGAAGGAGAAGAAAGAGAGAATGAACCACAAGAAATATTTGAAGTGATAACTGCTGAGAACTTTCCAAAACTAGTGACAGACACCAAACTAAGGATCCTGGAGGCTCAAGGAACACCAAACAGCATAAGTATCAAAGTCACATCTAGGCATATCATATTCAAACTGTAGAAAACCAAGGTCGAAGAAGAAAATCTTGAGAGAGTCTGAGGTGATGATGATGATGGAAACACTTATCTTTGAAGGAAGAAGAATAGGTACTCGAGTGGAATTCTTATCAGAAATCAGGCAAGGAAGAAAAATTTGGAGTAAAATACTTAAAGTGTTGAAAGAGAAAGCCCACCAATCTAGAATTCTCTATCCAGTGGAATTATGTTTCAGATATGAAATAAAAACTTTCATAGATTAAAAAAATAACAAAACCAAAAACCAACAAGCAAGCGAAAAAAACCTTGACTGAATTCATTACCAGCACATATGCCCTGAAAGATATATTAAAATAAATTCCTCAAGGAGAAGAAAAATGATATAGGTCAGAAACTCAGATCTATGTAAAGAAAGGAAGAGTGATGAAGGAATCAAGTTAAAATATTTTTCTTATTCTTAATTGATATAGAAGACAATTGTCTGTTTAAAGCAATCATAGTAATAATGTATTGGGTGATTATAGCACATGGATAAATGGAATGAATGGCAGCAATATCACAAGAAATGGGAGGGAGGACTTTCACTACAAGTGAAGTGGTATAGTGTTAGTTGAAGATGAATTTAGATGAGTTAAAAATGAATAATGAAAACTCTAGGGCAACTATTAAGAAATTTTCAGAAAGAAGTATAATTGATATATACATACCCAATGGAATCTAATGAAATGCTCAAATGAACCAAACCATGTAGAAATAAGAAACGAGAGCAAACACAAAGAACAAATGTAATAAACAGAAAACAGTTATAAACATGACAGATATCAATCCAAATATTTTAATAATTGCTTTAAATGTGAATGGTCTAAATTAAAAGACAGAGATTATATGCATAGAAAAAAATCAAGACCTGAATATATCTTCTTTACAGGAAACCTCCTTTAAATATAAAGACTCAGAGAGGTAAAAGTAAAGTAATAGAAAAAGATATATCATGCTAATGCTAATCAAAAGAAAGCTGGAGTAGCTGTATTCATTTCAGAACAAAGATTATTGGGGGGAAAGAGAGACATAATTATAATAAAGTGGTCAATTTTCCAAGAAGATAAAACAATCATATATGTGTTTGCACCTAAAAACACAGCATCAAAATACGTAAGGCAAAAACAGAACTAAAAAGAGAAACAGACAAATCCACTATTATAGTCGGAGACGTCAACACCCCTCTGTCAATGAGAAATATCTCAAGCACGTAGAAAATCGGTAAATATATAGATGACCTGAACAGCATTATCATTATCAATCAATTGCTCTAATTGACATTTCTAGAACACTTACACTCAACAAGGACAGAATACACATACTTCTGAAGCTTGTATGAAATATTCACCAAGATATACTACATTCTGGGCCATAAAATATACCTTAACAAATTTAAAAGAATGAAAATAATACTACGTTCTTAGTCTATAATACAATTATACTTGAAATCTATAACAGAAGATACCTGGAAAATTCACAAATACTTGGAGGTTAAACAGCACACCTTTAAATAGCATCTGAGTAAAATAAGAAGTCTTCAAAGAAATTTAAAAATATTTTGAACTAAGAGAAAATGAAAATGCAACTTTTAAAATGTGTAGAATGCTATGAAATCAGTGCTTACAGGAAAATTTATAGCTTTAAATGCATGCATTAGGAGAAAAGAAAGATCTACAATCAATAACCTATGATTCCAACTTAAAAAACTAGGGAAAGAAGTACAAATTAAGCTGAAAGCAAACACAAGAAAAGAAACAAAATGGAAAATACACTAACTGGAAGCCGGCCCCATGGCCAAGTGGTTAAGTTCGAGTGTTCCGCTTTGGCAGTCCAGGATTTCGCTGGTTCAGATCCTGGGTGTGGACCTAGCACCGCTCATCAAGCCATGCTGAGGTGGCATCCTACATGGCAGAACCAGAAGGACCTACAACTAGAATATACAACTATGTACTGGGGGGCTTTGGGAAGAAAAAGAAAAAACAAATAGAAGAAGAAGATTGGTAACAGATGTTAGCTCAGGTGCTAATCTTTGAAGAAAAAAAATTGCTAACTGGGAGGAAGCATGGTAACGATAAGCAATTGTCCCGGATGACTGCCCTGATAAAGATTGAAGATTTTATGGTAGAAGTGAAGTACCAATTTGGCATTTGCCCTAAATGTTATTTTTAGTGTTAATTTTTCTATTCCTGATACCTTTGCAAATATAAAAACCCTCTCTCTGTGTATTGTTTTTTTTGGTGAGGAAGATTTGCCGTGAGCTAACATCCATTGCCAATCCACCTCTTTTTTTGCTTGAGGAAGGTTAGCCCTGAGCTAACATCTGTACCAGTTTTCCTCTACTTTGCATGAGGGATGCCTCCACAGCATGGCTGATGAGTGAAGTAGGTCTGCACCTGGGATCCGAACCCACAAACCCTGGGCTGCTGAAGTGGAGCATGCAGAGCTTTAACCACTTGGCCATGGGGCTGACCCCCTCTCTGTGTATTTTTTTAAGTGAATACATAAAGCTTGTGAAAGAATATGAACAAGGCATCTTTTCCTTGTGATTTTTCTTCCATTCAGATTCAATATTGTCTTCACACCTCAATTTCTATGACCCATAGATAGTAGTGGACACAGACTCAGGAATGATGTTTGGTTCAGCAGAACATGAGGAATCAAAGACTAATTCTGACAGGAGGATTTGGGGAGTGCTTTTCAGAGAAGGCACAGTTTGTACTGAATCCTGCATCACCATTCAGGCACTTGATGATATTACTAGAACATTGAGTTTAGTGTAGGACAGGATGGATCACAAGCAGGTGGTAAGGATGAAGTTAGATAGATATATTAAGTGATATTGTAAAGGTCTTCTATATCATGGTAGGGAGCTTGGGATTAATCTTTAATGGGAGATAATGGGAGAATTAATGAAAACAAGGTTAAAAAAATAAGTTTGTGGGGGCCCACCCCATGGTGTAGTGGTTGTCTGGCACACTCCTCTTCAGCAGTCTGGGTTCATGGGTTTGGGTCTTGAGCGTGGAGCTACACCACTCATCAAGCCATGCTGTGGCAGTGACCCACATACAAAATAGAGAAAAACTGGCACAAATGTTAGCTCAAGGCTAATCTTCCTCAAGCAAAAAAAAAAAAAAAAAAAAAAAAGAGGAAGAATGGCAACAGATGTTAGCTCAGAGCAAATCTTCCTCACCAAAAAAATAAATAAATAAATAAATTTTGGAAAGGAGAGAGCTATGATTGGGCCTTAGGAACCACTGGAGGGGCCAGCCCTGTGGCCTAGTGGTTAAGTTTGTGTGCACCACTTCGGTGGCTCAGGATTTCACTGGTTCAGATGATGGGCATGGACATGGCAACACTTGTCAGGCCATGCTGAGACTGCAATCCACATAGCACAACTAGAAGGATCTACAAATAGAATATACAATTATGTACCACGGGGCTTTGGGGAGTAAAAGAAGAAGAAGAAGAAAAAAAAGAAGATTGGCAACAGATGTTAGCTCAGGTGCCAATCTTTTTAAAAAAAAGAACCACTAGAATTAAGTAGTCATCATCTTTGTTACTTTTTCTCATTTTCTTAGGCTTTATTTTCTCCTTACAGACTGGCATGCTCCATGAGTTGAAGAATTTGGTGACCGATGGCTAAATCTTACAGCTGGAATAATGTTCTTTCTCAGTTCCGGCTAGGAAAATGCTGGGGAGAAATTTTGCTCTCCTGGCACAGATCACATTCTCTACCCCTAAGTTATCATCTGTAGCCAGGGAGATGGAGTAATATAATAAACATGATGACCCAACCAGTACCACATGATTGGTACATGAGTGAGAAGTAGTTTACCAAAAAATTATTCTGTAGAAGGTGGGGTACTGGACAGAGGAAACAATGGGAGTCAATGGGAGAGATTATGCAGAATTAGTTACATTTTTACAACTCTTTGGAATTTGGAAGATTGGTAGAAAACAATGAAAATGACTGATTACAATCTTGAAATTAGCAAATTAGTGAATCCAAGAAAATCTAAATTCCAGCTACACCTAAATTCCTTTTCAAGATAAACAAGTAGAGGCAGTTACTTTGGCATAAATTCTCAGTTCTCCTGTTCGTGTTCCTGTTAACTTGGCTATGACTTATTTGACTCAGAAATCTGAACTCTAAACATGAGCATCATTTATAGTCTAGACATGGGAATACCCGGTTCTCTAAGATGTAGCCTCTCTTATAGAGAAAAAAAAACTTGTTAGATGGTAACTAAGTAATCAGCCAGATCATAAGGTTTCTGAATGTGAGACTGATAGAAAAAGATGCAGTAGAAGATGAAATGATATGCTTAGAGTGGAGTGAAAGTAGAGAGTTCAGGAGACAATGAGAAATTCTGAGTGACAAGTACAGCAGCATCATTAGCATATATCAAGTGGACGTCTATTGCTGAGAGGTTGTCAAGATGATCAGATCACCTAAGTGGCTCGTTGCAGATTACATCCCGTGGAAGCAGAATCTGAGACAGATAAGAGTGTGCAGGACGTTTATTAGGGAGTGCTCTTGGGAATGTGAATGGGAAGGATGGGAAGCAGGATTGGGCAGAGGGAGAAGTTGAGCTGTGATGCAATTTCAAGGAAGTTTTCAGCCAACTCCATGGTGACATCTGGAACTGGGATAGCCTTGCATTTTTCCCAACTTGGTGCAAGAGAACCAGGACTTTACACCCACATTATAATTAATCATTGGATCAAGGCTGCCGGTGGAAGGAGCCATGGCCTTGGATGAAGCAGTATTCTTCAGTCAAGGCAATCTCCAAAGATAGCTGAGAGCTGAGGGCCATCTTCCAGCAGCAGTCCCAGCAGCTGGGGGAAATGCGTCCTTCCTTCTTGAAAGAGAATCTGGGGGACATACTACATAGGGGTGTAAAAAATTGCCTACTTCATAGGACAGCTGTTAAGATTAAATGAGTTAATGCGTGAATAACACTTGGAATGGTGTCTGGCACATAGTAAGCATTGTATAAGTGATTCCTGCCATTTTCTTATTTTTAATGACCGAATGGAGAACATTCATAAGGCTCTGACAGGTTTGTTTTGACATGTTTATGGCGGTGGTTTAATCAAATGTTGTTCCTAACAACATCCAAAGAGAGCCATGTTTAATGAATTGAAAAGTTTCCTTCATTTCATGTGGAAAAAGAATACACAGAAGAAAAACCTAAATGGTACCCTAATCTGTTTGCATGCCCCTTGATTCAGCTTTAAATCACAGGGTTGATCTCAGCTGCTCTGAGCTCTCCTGTGCACGGTCTACCATCCTGCAGTCAGTATGTGTTGTATCGTTGTAGACTAAGAGACACAGCAGCATTTAGCCTAATACTGATTCACAGTTGGATTCCTTTCAATTCTGGCTTCTCTTTACTGCAATCATGATTATGAACTTGGTCAGGCTCCAGATGCTGTTCTGAAACATAATGGGAGGGTTGGGCTGGTGGAGGGAGGCAGTGTTGTGTAGAACGTGCATGAGTAATTTGCACCTATCATATTTTACAATTCTTGAATCCAAGGCAGAAGCACAAGCCAGATGGTCTGAGTTCAGGCTCCTGTTTTCTTGGACTGCAGTCCAAACAGACCTAGCAATGCTCAGAGTCGTATAGAGATGAACTTGCTTAGTTGCCTAGTAGTTGGTTCAAAGATTTATCTTCCACTTAGAAAAATTTCCTTTGCCTGATGCAACTGTACATCAGTTGTATAATCACAGGCAGCATTTATCTGTACACACCCTTTTCTATGTGGTGTATAGAATAGTGCGTGGCAATAGGCAGGAGAATTGCTGACTCTTCATTAAAATTTTTTTCACTTTTAAAATTTTGAGTTATTCTTTGACTATGATAAATATGTTTACAAGAGTGGCTATCAGTCCTGGCTGAACATAGAGGTCACCCATAGAGTTCTTTAAAAAAATAGAGATGACGACACTGTGCCTACTGGATAAATACCTCTTGGCACGGGCCTTGGCGTCTCTAGTTTAAAAGAGTTCCACAGGTGATTCTGATGCACAGCCAGGATTTAGAATGCTGATTTACGCATACTTGTTCTTTATGGTCTGCTTCTTTAAGGAATAATGACGGCTATCATTTTGCGTCAGGTACTTGTTAAGCACTTTTTCTGCAACATTCTGTTATTATAATTCTCCCAGTGACCCTATGAGTTACCTCTTATTATTTCCATTTTATGATGACCTCAGTGAGATTAAATAACTTGCCTAAGCTTGGTCTGTCTGACTCCAAAGTCTATATTCACTCCACAAATCCATGCAGTAAGGATGCTTAGAATTCAAGAGAGTGGACTAAGGCTCTCTGCTAAATGCTTAGGATTATCCACACCCTTTTGCTGATGCTCAAACTACTAACCATCATAGCTCATAAGAAGGCTATTTAACATGTGTAACTTCTTCCTATTCCCATGACAAATATAGTATTGTAAAACTGCACAGGAAAAGAGAAAAATAGTCTTTATTAATTTTTACTATCACATTTTAGATCTGAAGCTGGGGAAACAATGTATTATTACAAGACACGTTAAATAGCCCAGCAACAGATCAATAACAAAGTGCAAAGACCGCAAGTCCCCTCTTAGCTCTGTGTTTTAGATGTAGATCAAATTTATCACTGTCCTTGGAAGCTGTACTTCTTTTTGGCTTCTACTAAATTAGTTCCCTGTTAGTCCTGTACTCTGAGTGTGCCTTCCACTCTGTTAGATTTTGCTTTTTGGTTGTGCCACAATCATGTTGCTAATGCCAATGCCCCATTGTGGTATCAGAGGCTTGATAATCCTAACTGCTTTGTTAAAAAATGTCAATATCATATAGATCTTTAATGTTATATTGTTTTTCTAACTTTTCATGTCATGACAATGCTTTTCAATTTAAATATAAGTTCTCAGGACAACAAAATGTTAATAATTTTGCAATTTCAATATATTAAACTACTAGAATATTCTTATATGCCAGTAGTTTTGTTCTATTCATTCTACTAGTTATTTTTTAATAACTAATAACATGGTTTGATTACTAGTTATTAGATTTGGCATAGTTATAGTGAAGGAAAAATGAAAGGGTCCAAAGTTAGTTTCCTTCTGTTTAAAATATTAGCCAGGACTACTTTTCAGCTTGCATTCCTTTACCTTAAAAAAAAGGAAGATATGTGATAAAACACTATGGCTTCTCTGAGCTCAACCTTATTCAGAATGACTTGCGGTGTTAATTCACAGCGTGGACAACTGTGATCTCCTCTGCAGCACTTCTGAACTGTTTGCTGATTGAATGTATCTGTATGCATGGCACTTTATATTAAAGCTTTGAGTCAGAGATATTTATGTGAAGCTGTAGTCACATGCTTAAGGTTTTCGTTGAATGCTTGAGTTTCAGCTGATTCAACATAACTGCTTTAAATAAAGCAAATGTGACCTGAAAACAGGATGAAAAATGGAGGCTGATTGACTAAAATTGAGTGGAATGGTCGTATCAGCTATGGAGACAAATCAGATGGGCATCAGCTTGTAGTAAAATATGCATATTATTTAGGGAGGGTGGAGGTATACACTGTGCCTTCAGCTGGTAAATAGCTTATAGTCCTTATGGTTACAGTAAGGCAATAACTGTCTACAAAAGCCCACTTACACTTTTTCTTTTATAACAAGACCTCAGGTATTAACCTGTAGATGAAAAAGCATTCTGGAAGTTTACCATTTCCTCCATTCAGCACTCTTACAATGATAAAATAGTACCTTATATGAATCATGTCTTGTATTCCAAATGATCTGTCGATATCATCTGAACACATTCACTTTAATCAGTTACTGACTACAATTTATTTCCTCATTGATAAATGCATCAATGCACTTAACATGCTTTCCTATCTTTGTATGCTCTTTCCTCTGTCTGCATTGCTTTTCCTCTACTTTAGCCATTATTCATTTTTTAAATTATTCAGTTCATAATAGTTTACATCATTGTGAAATTTCAATTGTGCATTATTTCTTGTCTGTCACCACATAAGTGCTCCCCTTCACCCCCTGTGCCCAGCCCCCATCCCCCTTTCCCTGGTAACCACTGAACTGTTTTCTTTGTCCATGTGTTTGTTTACATTCCACATATGAGTGAAATCATCGGGTGTTTGTCTTTCTGAGTCTGGCTTATTTCACTTAGCGTAATTCCCTCCAGGCACAACCATGTCGTTTCAAATGGGATGATTTTGTCTTTTTTTATGACTAAGTAGTATTCCATTGTATATATATATACCACATCTTGTTTATCCAATCATCAGTTGATGGGCACTTGGATTGTTTTCATGTCTTGGCTATTGTGAATAGTACTGCAATGAACATAGGGGTGCATATATTACTTTGGATTGTTGATTTCAAGTTGTTTGAGTAGATACCCAGTAGTGGGATAGCAGGGTCCTATGGTAGTTCTAATTTTAGTTTTTTGAGGAATCTCCATACTGTTTTCCATAGTGGCTGCACCAGTTTGCATTCCCACCAGCAGTGTGTGAGGGTTCCCTTTTCTCCACATTCTCTCCAACATTTGTTATTTTTAGTCTTAGTAATTATAGCCACATCCTCTCCAACATTTGTTATTTTTCGTCTTAGTAATTAGACATATTAGGTGGTATCTTAGGGTAGTTTTGATTTGCATTTCTCTGATGATTAGTGATGTTGGACATCTTTTCATGTGCTTATTGGCCATCTGTATATCTTCTTTGGAAAAATGTCTGTTCATATTCTCTGCCCATTTTTTTATCGGGCTGGTTTTTTTTTTTGCTGTTCAGTTGTGTGAGTTCCTAACATAATACGGAGATTAACCCCTTGTTGTATATGTGATTTGCAAATATTTTCTCCCAATTGGTGGATTGTCTTTTTGTTTTGATTTTAGTTTCTTTTCCCTTGCAGAATGTCTTTAGTCTGATGAACTCCCACTTGTTCATTTTTTCTTTTGTCTCCCTTGTCTGAGAAGACCTGGTATTTGCAAAGATCCTTTTAAGTTTGATGTCGCAGAGTATACTACCTATATTATCTCCCAGGAGTTCTATGTTTTCAGGACTTATCTTCAAGTCTTTATCCAATTTGAGTTTATTTTTATGTATGGCATGAGATAATGGTCTACTTTCATTCTTTTGCAACTGATTGTCCAGGTTTCCCAACACCATTTATTGAAGAGACTATCTTTTCTCCATTGTATGTTCTCGAGAACTTTGTCGAAGATTTCCTGTCCGTAGACGTACAGTTTTATTTCTGGGATTTCAGTTCTGTTACACTAATCTGTGTACCTGTTTTTGTACCAGGACCATGCTGTTTTGATCACTATGGCTTTGTAGCACATTTTGAAGTCAGGGATTGTGATGCCTCCAGCTTTGTTCTTTTTTCTCAGCATTGCTTTAGCAATTCAGTGTCTTTGGTTACCCCATATGAATTTTAGGATTCTTTGTTCTATTTCTGTGAAGAATGTCATTGGGATTCTGATTGGGATTGCATTCAATCTGTAGATTGCTTTGGGTAGTATGGACATTTTAACTATGTTTATTCTTCCAGTAGATGTGCATGGAATCTCTTTTCATCTCTTTATGTCATCATCTATTTCTTTCAATAATGTCTTATAGTTTTCATTGTATAAGTCCTTCACCTCCTTAGTTAAATTTATTCCTAGGTATTTTATTCTTTTTGCAGCGATTGTAAATGGAACTGTATTCTTGAGTTCTCTGTCTCTAAGTCCTTTATTAGAGTATAGAAATGCAATTGGCTTTTGTAAGTTGATTTTATACCCTGAAACTTTACTGTATTTGTCAATTATTTCTAATAGTTTTCTGATGGATTCTTTAGAATTTTCTTTATATAAGATCATGTCATCTTCAAACAACAAGAGTTTCACTTCCTCACTTCCTATTTGGATTCCTTTTATTCCTTTCTCTTGCTTCATTGCTCTAGCTAAAACCTCCAGTACTAGGCTGAATAAGAGTGGCAAGAGTAGGCATCCTTGTCTTGTTCCTGTTCTCAGATGGATGGCATTCACTTTTTCCCCATTGAATATGATGTTGGCTGTGTGGTTCTCATATATGGCATTTATTATGTTGAGGTAATTTCCTTCTATCTCCATTTTGTTGAGTTTTTATCATAAATGCTGTAGGTCCTTGTCAAATGCTTTCTCTCTGTCTATTGAGATGATCATGTGGTTTTTATTCCTCATTTTGTTAATGTGGTGTATCACATTGATGATTTATGGATGTTGAACCATCCCTGTGTCCTTGGTATAAATCCCAGTTGATCATGATGTATAATATTTTTGATTGTTGTGTTTACGTTGCCAATATTTTGTTGAGGATTTTTCCATCTGTATGTTCATCAGTGATATTGACCTGTAGTTATCCTTTTTTTCATTGTCTTTGTCAGGCTTCAGTATCAGAGTGATGTTGGCCTCATAGAATGTGTTAAGAAGTGTTCCATCTTCCCTGATGTTTTGGAATAACTTGAGAAGGATAGGTAGTATATCCTCTCTGAAAGTTTGGTAGAATTCTCCAGGGAAGCTGTCTGGTCTTGGGCTTTTATTTTTTGGGATGATTTTATTACTGTTTCAATCTCTTTCCTTGTGATTGGTCTATTCAGATTATCTGTTTCTTCTTGCTTTGCCTGTGGGAGCCTGTAAGAGTCTAAGAATTTATCCATTTCTTCCAGATTGTCCATTTTGTTGGCATATAGCTTTTTGCAGTATTCTCTTATAATCCTTTGTATTTCTGTGGTATCTGTTGTTATTTCTCCTCTTTCATTTCTAATTTTATTTATCTGAGCTTTGAACTTTCTCCTTTTTTTCTTTGTAAGTCTGACTAGAGGGTTGTCAATTTTATCTTCTCAAAGAACCAGCTCTTTGTTTTATTGATCCTTTCTATTGCCTTTTTTGTTTCAATTGCACTTATTTATGCTCTGTTTTTTATTATTTCTCTCCTTCTGCTGACTTTGGGTTTTGTTTGTTCTTCTTTTTCTAATTCAGTTAGGTGTAATTTGAGATTGATTATTTGATATTTTCCTTGTTCGTTAAGGTGAACCTGCGTTGTGAGGAATGTCGCTCTTAGTACTACTTTTGCTGCATCCCATATAAATTGGTACAGTATTTTTTCATTTTCATTTGTCTCTAGATATTGTTTTACTTCCCCTTTAATTTCTTTAATGATCCATTGCTTGTTCAATAGCATGTTGTTTAGTCTCCGCATCTTTGTCTCTTTCTCAGCTTTTTTCTTGTAATTAATTTCTAGCTTCATAGCATTGTGATAGGAAAAGATGCTTGTTACTATTTCAATCTTCCTAAATTTATTGAAGGTCGACTTGTTTCCCAACATATGGTCTATCCTTGAGAATGTTCCATGCCCACTTGAGAAGAATGTGTATTCTGTTTTTGGACAGAGTGTTCTATATATTTCTATTAAGTCCAACTGGTCTAGCTTTTCACTTAATTCTACTGTTTCCTTGTGGACTTGCTGTCTCAATGATCTATCCATTGATGTGAGTGGAATGTTGAGGTCTTCTACTATTATTGACTTGTCATTAATATCTCCTTTTAAGTTTGTTCATAGTTGCTTTATGTACTTTGGTGCTCCTCTGTTGGGTGTATGGGTATTTATAAGTGTCATGTCTTATTGGTGGAGTGTTCCTTTAATCATTGTATACTGCCCCTCTTTGTCTCTCTTTACTTGTCTTATCCTGAAGTTCTAATTTAACTGATATAAGTCTTGGGACACCTGCTTTCTTTTGTTTGCCATTAGCTTGGAGTATCATCTTCCATCCCTTCACTCTGAGCCTGTTTTTGTCATTGGAGCTGAGATGTATTTCCTACAGACATCATATTGTTGGGTCTTGTTCTTTAATCCATCTCACTACTCTGTGTCTTTTTATTGGAGAATTCAATCCATTTATGTTTATACTGATTATCAATATATGAGAGCTCAATGCTGCTGTTTTATCACTCATTTTCCTGTTCTCCTGCATTTCCTTTGTTTCCCGTCCTGTGTGTTTCAGTCTACCAATTGAGTCACATAGTTTTTTATGTTATGTTTCTTTGTTTTCTCCTTATTTATTATTTGTATCTCTATTCTGCTTTTGTTAAGTGGTTCCCATGAGGTTAGTATTCAAAATCTCATAGATAAGATAGTTCATTTTCTGATGGCCTCTTATTTTCTTAGACTAAACCGATTCAGTCCCTTTCCTCTTCCTCTCCTAAATTGTTTTTCTCACATCTTATTCCATCTTGTGTTGTGTGTTTGTGGTTAAGATGAAAAGATTATCTTTGTTTGTGGTGTTTTCATTCCCTTTATCTTTGATGTTATACTTGAATATTTGCTAACCTGTTCTGATGTACAGCTACAATTTTTTGATTTTGTCTACCTGTTTATCTCCTTACTCCATGCTTTGTAACCCTTTCTGCCTTCTCTTTCAGGTATGAGGGCCTTCTTGAGGATTTATTGTAGGGAGAGTCTTGCAGCTACGAACTCCCTTAGCTTTTGTTTATCTGGGAAAGTTTTTATTTCTCCATCAAAGCTGACGGATATTTTCTCTGGATAGAGAATTCTTGGCTAAAAGTGTTTGTCCTTCAAAGATTTGAATATGTCATTCCGGTCTCTCCTAGCCTGTAAGGTTTCTTCAGAGAAATCCACTGACAGCACAATAGGGTTCCTTTGTAGGTTATTTTCTTCTGCCTTGCTGTCCTTAATATTTTTTCTTTGTCATTCACTTCTGCCAGTTTCACTACTATATGCCTTGCAGTAGGTCTTTTCACAGTGACATATTTAGGAGATTTGATAGCATCTTCCACATGGATTTCCATCTCCTTCCCTAAGTTTGGGAAGTTCTCTTCTCTTCTTTCTTTGAAAAAGCGTTCTGCTCCATTCTTCTTTTCTTCTCCCTCTTGAATACCTATAATTCTTATTTTTCATTTCCTAATTGAGTTGGATGTTTCTCAGAGACTTTCTTCATTTCTTTTTATTCTTAGTTCTCTCTCATCCTCTCTCTGGAGCATTTCAATATGTCTATCCTCGCTTATGCTGATTCACTCCTCTATGATGTCTGTTTGAGCATTCAGGCAATCCATATTTTGCTTTACCTCATCGATTGTGTCTTTCATCTCCAATATTTCTGATTGATTCTTCTTTATAGTTTCAACTTCTTTTGTGAAGCAGCTCCTGAACTCATTGAATTGTTTCTCTATATTCTCTTTTAACGCCTTGAGTTTTTTGATGATAGCTATTTTGAATTCTCTGTCACTTAGGTTACATATTTCTGTGTTTTCAGGACTGATTTCTGGGTACTTATCATTTTCTTTCTGGTCCAGAGATTTAAAATAATTTTTGATACTGAAGGAGGACGTGGCATTGTTCTTTTGCATCCTGGTATTATTTGGTCTGCAGTTACCACCTGTCACCACTGGGTGGTCAAAAGCCACGTATTCTGAGCCCTGTGCATTCCACTGGGATCCCAGAGGCTGGAGCTGGTGCTGGGTCGGGGTGGAGGGGCACTTTCTTCTGCATGCTCTCACAGGCTTACTTGCTCTGCTCTTGCTGTCTGCTTTCCTGGGGTGTTGGCTTGATGAGGTCATACCCACATTAGCTTTCACCTCTGTAGGGAATTTTCCCTAAGCTGCAAGGGACCTTGGGGATATTTGATGTTCCTGCAAATGAGCATCTCCTCTCCCCTTCCTTCCCTCTTGGAGGCCACATACAGTCCTGGATTGCAGTGTTTTGGGGAGGGAGTGAAGTTTTCTCTTATCCTGTTCCACCTCCTCTGAGGGGGCTCCAGCCTCTCCACTTTCTGACGTATGGCTGCGTGGCTCTCTCAGACATCTTTTGTGTTGTGTGGATGTCCTCTGTTGGAGTATGAATGTCTTTTTCATTGTATGATGGAGGGGGGAGATGGCCAGGAGAACTCACTTCACCATGATGCTGATGTCACTCCTAGCCATTATTCTTTACACTTAGAAATATTCATTTCTTTATAGTGCTCTCCCTAAAGTGTACCAGAGGCAAACTGGAGAGTCATTGGTCACTTATCTTAACAGGAGAATTTCATACATATCTATATATCTTTTGCAAATTATTGACAATTCTATGGTTATCATTTACCCTTGTTATTATATTCTTTGGATTATTCAAAATCCAATTCTAAGATTTGTGTGCTGGGGTGCTTTGGTTGACTCTCAAAGATGTAATTACTAGAACTTAGTGAATTGAATAAAAGGCAACTGGACCTGGTGGTAAACACATAGGCTAGGAAAGGAGAATGAAATTTTAGTCCCAGCTCTATTAATACCAGCTGTTGTCCTTGGTTTACTGACTTAACCTTTTTGGCCTCTCTTTGTTCAGCTGTAAAATGAAGTATTCACTTGAACTAGACCAGTGATTTTAAAAGCAGTTTCCTAACAGAGGAAGTTATTCCTCAACTAGGTGCGAAAGTAACATGTTCAATGGATACAAGAAATGCTGTGATAGTTAAGGCAAGGTGATGAGGACCCCTTAGTCCAACCTACTTTGCTCCCATCCCCTGAAGCAGCTTCTGAGATATATCTATAGAATCTCATAGAATCCATAAAGTGAGCAGTAAAACAAAACAAAATAAATCAACAACAAAAATAGCAATCTCTTAGATTCCTTCAAAAACTAGTTTTCCAAAGATGTTTTTCAAACTGAAGTGTGCATTCATAGAAATAAACCCTCCAGCCTGTGAGCCAATGCCCAGACATCATCCAGTTGTCTGTCTTTTAAACCGTTCCTCCAGGGTTCATTGATTGCTTGCTTTCTGTCTTGTTTTGTTTGTTCAGCAGTACAAATCTATACCCACACAAACGAGAGAACAGGGCCCTTTGTGAGGCATAGCCACCTTCAGAGTATAAAGCACACTTGCAGATCAATGGTTCAAATGATGGCTACAGATATATTAAGGATGGAAGATACTATAGATGCCAATCTGTATTTCTACAAGACGGATGTAAAAAATATTTATCCTCCTCCCCATACTACAGCAAATCTTTTTTCCTCTCCTTAGTCACAGCTCTCCCCACCCCCCACCAAGAACTGGAGATAGAAGAACATTGAGTGGTTAGCTTTCTTTTCACTGACATTTGTTTTCTCATTTACAGAATAGAATTTTGCACTGAACTTTGAGCTCTCAAATATGATTTGAATCCTACTGTTCATTTTTATACAGACCACAAACACAAAGCAATTTATAAAGAGAGTTACTAGAGATGTAAAGATGATTCATTTCTGTGAACAACAAACAAACAAAAAGACAACCAAAGGCCCTACCCTGAGCGTTATTAAACCTAGGGAACTAAAATAGCAGTTTTTGGTGTTAAGATGCAAATGACTATTGGGTAAAATTACAACATGGGGTTGGCAGGTTGGAATTTCTGGAAATTAATGATCCAAAGATGTTTTGGGATGTAGATTATTTGGCATAAATAAAATGTGATCATTGTTGAATTTTCTTAAGCCCTTTTGGATTAGGAGTTACCATTTTAGAATCCTAAAAAAAAAAAAAAATTAGATAGGAAATGCCAAAAGAGCATCTTGAAATCACATATATTTGAATTCTTATATAAAATGGGGTACATATTATACATCAAGTAGAGGAGAAATAGGCTGTTTTATTATTAATTAATACTAGTTAATATAATCCATATCACTCTTTAAAGAATTTATGCATCCTCCCTTTATGAACTCACTTCAAGAAAGATACATACCTTAATCTGACCCCCTGTGACAAGTTGTATAATAAAAGTAGCAAGTTTTAGTGATGGTTTACAATTCTGTGAATTTCCTACAACTCTACTTGTGCCTTGTACACACAGAGAACACCCTATAACTACCATCTCCCTTACATCCTATCTCCTTACACCATAAAATACTATCTCATTTCCATAATGGAGTAATCTTTACAGTGTTTACCGGTGGGATGCAATGACTCACCTCCCACCAGGCAACCTGAGAGGAGAAATCCTGGAAGCCAAAGTTTCAGCAGGTGACCCATGTTCAACCCAGTTCTCCCCAGAGAATTCTCCCTCTCTCCTCTCCCCTTGTAATTTGAATGAGTGATACAAAGAGGAAGGAATGAATAAAATTTGGGGGTAGCCTGCAATAGCAGCATGGGTACTCTAGTGGCCAGTGGCCATGGCTGGGTCAAGCAATGACAATGGTACACAGCAAGGAAGTTATGTAGAGTGGTGGGATATTCTTTCTCCTGGCTCACCCAGAGCTGGCTTAGTTCCGTCTCCTTTGCCAAGCCTTCCTTTGCTTCTGTGAACACTGCTTAAGACAAGCAGAGTTGGTGCTTATTGCTCATCAGCAAGAACTATGACTGATAAATGCCCCTAAGATTTTTAAATGATGTTTATATGGTATCACGTAGACACATATTAATTTGCCTGAATAAAAATGCCCAACTGCTTTACAATATTGACATTAATTATTTCATTCAATATGTATTTATCATGCACTTATGTGACAGTCATTTTATCAAGCTAGTAAACTGTATTGAAAAGTTAAGGAAATATGATATTAAATATACTTATTACTGTTGATTATGTGAAGTAATTCTGTGTCAGAAACTCATTATAATAAAATAATATTAATAATACTGACATCTTGACTTATAGTGGGAAGCTGCTATGTTTTAAAAGTCCAAGAGGCTGCATCTGGGAAAAACATTTGAAATCACGTTGTTGGCTAAGTCTTGATGCTTAGGATGTTTGTGTAGTGTCAGAGATTTTAAAGGTCATGCTCAAACTGGAAATTCTTTTTCTGCTAAGCCACAGGGTACAAAATAAAACGCCTTCCAAGGAGGTGTTATATGTCAAAGAGGTACAGAACAAATCTGATTACATGGGTAGCAGAGGAGCCATTTCTGGAATAGTTTGGCAGAATTGATATTTTTCAGGAATATTTCTCTGCAGAAGAGAACACCTTTATTTTTAAACATTATTTGGATACATGTAATAGAAATTTAAAAAATACTACTAAGTAAATCTTTAGAAGTCACGAGAAAGGATAAAAAGACTAAGAATGAGGTAGAAGTAGGACTATAGAAGCAACAGCTACACTGGATCTAGTAGGATCAGGGCAGGAAAATTTTCATAAACCTGAATAAACTAATCTGTAGTGAAAAGGAAGTTGAAGTTATAGTTGGAACCAAAATGCATAGTATTACGATTATATCTATATATAGTTTTATTTAGGTTTTAGGTGATCAGTAAACTGAACATGGTTCATTCTATTGAATAGGTTGAAGCATCCTCATTTATCCTTTTTATTGTTGGTTTTATAGCAACCTTGACTCTTGTCTTTCCCCAATCCAATTAGTCCCTATTAATGCTCCTTCTTGATTTTCCTATGATCTTACCCTTCTCTCTTCACTCTCAGTGCTGATACCTTGGATTAGATCTTCATAATGTTTCACTTTGTTTATTGCAGTGGCCTTTTAACTGGTTTTAAAACTCCAGATTTCTTCTTATACGGCTGATCCTTTCTACTGTGTATACAGCACCATTACTAAAAGTACAAATCTACTTTTCATTTCTTTCTTTAGAATTATTCATAACAATCCATCATTTTAAGAAAAAGTTCCAAATTCTTTGTGTGACATGCAACATGATTCACAAATAGTTTCTCCTTATTTATTTCTTGTTCCTTCCCTACTACAGGTACTTTTTGCTCCACTAAACTGTACATGGTTTCTTTAAAAGACGTCTCATCTCTCTTGCCACATGCCTTTTGCGTATAGTTTTCTGAAACTGAATTGGCCTTTCTTTATTTCTCTGCCTGCTGAAACTTCTTCCTTCTTTAAGATACAGCTCAAATATTATGTCTATGTGAAACCTCCCAGTTGTACTTCTAAAGCCACCACTGCGTTTAGCAAACTGTTTTTATTATTTGCTGCTTGCTTGTCTCTCCCCCATGCTAGACTCTGAGTTCAAGGAAACACACCTTCCTGTTTTATGTATTTCCGGTATCTAACATAAGACCTGACATACTACAGGTACTCTATAGTATTTGTTGATTGAATAGTATTTGTTCATGAATGAATGACAGAATTTTCACGTGCATTAACTTATCTAAAATTTACAAAAATTCCTGTGAGTTAAGGCTTCCATATTACTATATAACATTTTCAATGCATCTAAAAAATCTTTATATGCGTGAAAAATGCATTCATGTATATTAGCTCTTCCAATCCTAGCAGCAAACCTCGTTTATAAAGTGGGTATTGTCATTTCAATTTACAAATGAGAAAATAGAGTTCTTCAAATTTAAGTAAACTTGTCCAAAACCACAGAACTAATTGGCAGAAGGTTATGGACCCAAATCAGAGATTCTGGTGCCTAAAGAATGATTTCATTTTTTTTCTATTTCCTTTACTTTCTCTCTACTCTTGCTTCTCTACCCCAATGTAGCTTCAACACAGTGCATTTCATATTTAGAGGACCATAAGACTCAAAACATTCTAGAAATACCATGTGATCCTTCTTGAAGAGTGCTAATAAAGCAACTACATTATGTGGCCTTAAATGCGAGGCAATATTTCCCACTGTGATATCGCTAACGATTGTAGCAAAGTCCTTATCCAATGCCTTCAGAAAGACGTTATTAAAATCTTAGAGTTGGACTTGGAAGAAATCTTTGAATTTCAACTCCAACCTCTAATCCTTGAATGACCTTGACAACAAAGTAACACTTCCTCTCACACTTAGAATCAAACAGAGATTAAAAGAAAATAAAAGCCATGATTTCACCTGTTTTCTTTAATAGTGTAATTATTTTTAAACTTCAACCTTTTAAAAAATTTGGTAATTATTTGAACATGATCACTTAAAGGATAAAAGAACTTATGTTGCATAAATATTGCCAGTGAAAACAATATATATTTTGAAGTGTGTGGACTTCTTTCAAATATATTTTCAATTCCATAAGTAGAAAGCACAGGTTTCTACTCTTCCGTTTTCCATGAACATTGCTAAGACTTTTCATAAACTATACAAAGCGATTTTCTTATTCTAATTTGGCCTTAGTTGTATAAAAAACATCAGCATTTTAAAAATCATTATTTCATTACTTCTAATTTATAATTACTTTGAGGGTTTATTTTGTTGCTAAAAAAATAGCTGGTTCACAATAATGAGAAGTGCATGAACTTAGAGTGAGACAAAGTATATTTAGATTTTGACTGTTATCTGCTGATCCTGTCATTGGACAATACAATTAAATTTTCTGAGATTGCATTTACTTTGCTGTAAAATGGAATCCTAATATCTTCCCTAGATTATTCATTCAGATATTCATTCATTCATTCATCCTTGATAAGATGAGCTAGGTCTTTTCTACTGCTCTGTCCTTAGCAACAGTGATGCCACTGGAGTGTCAAGAAGGTTGAGTGAAATAGATCCTTGCAAACTCTGAAGTGATTTATAAAACTAAGTTGTTGTTCTTGTAATGCTTATTTCCATTAGGTGGAGGAGAAACAAGAATCTGTAAATTCGAGGCACTATCAAGAGTACTTAGTATTTGTAAAAGGACTTTCAACATACAAAGTGCTCATGATGTTTCTCTTCTATGGACATTCTTGCATATGTCTTCTACACATCGACAGAAGTTACTATAAATTATAAACCAGGAGTGGGATGTTTGTGGTGTCGTAGTGTAACTGGGTCGTAGAGTAAGTGTACCTTCCCTTGTACTTGGTGTCACCAAATTGGTCTTCGAAATTCTTACACTAATTTATACTTCCACAATCATTATATAAGAATTTCCTTTATATAATCTCTTCACAGTTCTTAATATTCTCAGATTTTACTTTTATTTATTTATTTATTTTAATTGCAGTAACATTGGATTATAACATTAAATAGCTTTGGGATGTACATCATAATATATTTTGAATTCTGTGTGGCTTACGTCATGTTCACCACCCAAAAGCTAATTATAGTCCATCCCCTCAGATTTTACTTTTTCTCATTCTTATGTTTATGAAATGGCATCTCATTCATGCATTTATTTCTTTAACAAAAATTAATTTAACATCTACTATGTGTCAAAGTTATTCTAGGTGCTGGAGATACAGTAATTTATGAAACAGTATCTCTGTCTTTCTGAAACTTGTATTCTAGTGAGGAATAGGGGCAGAGGATAAACAAATAAATAAAAATATCTATAATATAAAGCAGTTAAGAAGATAGTAACTAAGTAACTGGAACGATATCTTATATGGAGTGATCAGGCAAAGCCATTCTGATGAGCTGATATTTGTATAGTGGCCCAAGTGAGGATGCTCGGTCCTTGTCCTTTCAGTACTGACCACTTTTGTCTATCTGATGGCTTCTTACTGCAGCACTTGGAACTCTGCCCGTGGATGTTCTCTGGCTGCAGGACTGTGCTTGGGCTGCATGTGGATCATACCAGAAGTGCTGGGGAGATAACATCCACATAATTAGCCTTCAGGTAATGATGGATGAGTGTACGTGGATTATGTTCTGGCTTCTTTGTCTCACACAGTCTCTCAGAGGCCCATAAGGAGCAGGAGCCCCAGTTGCCAATAAGAATAATCTACTCATTTACACACATGTAATGATTTTCTCCACTTTCCTGTTCAAGGAATTAATCTACCTGTTCTTCTTGGGACCACTTCTCAAGTAAACTACCTGCTCTGGAATCTATGTCTTGGTGTTTGCTTTAGAGGGAACCTGATATAATGTAGGAGTTAGCCATTTAGGTATCTGAGAGAAGATGATTCCCGGCTGCAAGTACAGCATGTGTGAAGGCTTATTGTCATTTCCTGCTTATTAATTTTAATATAATCAAAATTTTCAACAAAATCTTTCCCTTTATGGTATGTGATTTTTTCCCCCGTGAGGAAGATTCAGCCTGAGGTAACATCTGTTGCCAATCTTCTTCTATTTTGTATATGGGTCCCCACCATAGCATAGCCACTGACAAGTGGTGTAGGTTCTGGACTGGGAACCAAACCCAGGCCACCAAAGTGGAGCATGAGAAATTAACCACTAGGTCATGGACCTGGCCCCTGTGTTTGGTGATTTTTAAGCCTTGTTTGGAATTCTTTTCTATTACGTCTTTGTGAAGACATTCTTCTATTAAAAGTCATACATCTTGGGGTCGGCCTGGTGGCACAGTGGTTAAGTTTGGCATGCTCCACTTCAGCAGCCTGGGGTTCGCATGTTTGGATCCTGGACACAGACCTACACCACTCATCAGACATGCTGTGGCAGTGTTCAACAAAATAGAGGAAGATGGACAGAGGTGTTAGCTCAGGGCCACTCTTCCTCACCAAAATCCCCCAAAAAGTTGTACATCTTTAATTTAGGTCTTTAATCCACTTGGAATTATATTTAATGTGTTTTATAGCATGACCTATGGAAACAATGGTCTGAGAATTCTTCATTGAAAAGTCTAGTCTTTCCCCACTTACCAGCAATATCATTTATCCAACTTATCACACATCGTGTTTTCATATATACATAAGTGTGCTTCTAGGTTCTCTAATCAAGGGATTGGCAAAATGTTTCTATTAAAGGGCTGGATAGCAAACAATATAGGCTTTTGCAGCCTTATAATCCCTCTTGCAACTATTCAACTCTGCCATTTAGCAGGAAAGCAGCCATAGACAATATATAAAGGAATGAGTATGGCTGTGTTTCAAAAAAAAGTTTATTCACAAAAACAGATAACAGATTTTGCATACTGGCTGGACCCCTCGTCTATTCTGTTTGATGTGTCTGTGTATCTATGCACCAATGACATATTGCTTGAATTTTTAGTTTTAAAATAATGTTTTACATCTTCTAGGCCAAGCCCTTCCTCACTTGGTTTTGCTTTTTCTCCAGAACGCCTTATTATTCTTGGTTCATTGCATTTACATATAGATTTTTAAATCGGCTTAACAATTCTACAAGAACCTGATTGCAGTTTGATTAGAATGGCACTAATTAACTTGGAGAAAATTGACATTTTTATGAAATCGACTTTTCTTATTTATGATTATGATATATTTTCCATTCATTTGGTCTTCACTGATGTATTTCAATAAAATGCTGTAATTCTCTATGTAAGATGTTGAACATTTTCAATTTTTATTCAGGTATTTATATATCTATGTATATATTGCCATAGTAAATGATATATTTAAATATTATTTTTTGCTAGTGTTTAGAAATGATACTAAGTTTTTATTCTTGATTTTATATCTAGTGAACTTGGTGAATTCTCTTACTAATTCTCATGATTTGTCTATAAATTCTTTTTTCCCTACACACAAGCATATAATCTATAATCAGTGATACTTTTGATTCTGTCTTTCCCATCGTTGTATTAATTACTTCTTTTTCTTTTCTTTATTTTTATAAAAAAATTTATTTTTTCTCCTTTCTTGTAGATTTTTCAGTATAAACCAAATAAAATTAATTTTCATATTAGTACATGAACGTACTACTAACTTTGTTTTTCTAATCACATAAATGGTATGCATTCATTTTTAACTCTGAATCTCTCTTTGACTATTAATATCATTTAGGGATATAAATTAACCTTTAAAAGGAATAAGCCCTAAGTAATTTAGTTTACCTTAAGACAATTCTTCCTAGAGTTTGCACAGAGGATTTCAGGTTACACAGTTGGAATATTTACTTGTTAAAATTTTTTAAAATATTTTTTACAGTTTTATTGAGACATAATTGACATATAATAATGTATAAGTTTAAAATGTACCACATAATGATTTGACATGTGTACATATTGTGAAATGATTACCACAAAAGTTTAGCTAATATCCATGATCTCACATAGTTAAAATTTTTTTCCTTGTGATGAGAACTTTTAAGATCTACTCTCTCAGTAGCTTTTAAATATACAATATGGTTTTGTTAAATATAGTCATCATGCTACACATTGCATCGCCAGAACTTAGTTATCTTATAAGTGGAAGTTTGTACCTTTTGACTACCCTCACCTTATTCCCCACTGCCTATCTCCACCTCTGGAAACCTCCACTATAGACCAGTTACTAGTAAGGAGATTGAATCAGTAATTAAAAATATCCCAGTGAAGAAAAGTCCAGGACCAGAGGGCTTCACTGTTAAACATTACCAAACATTTAAAGAAGAAATTAATGGCAATCCTTCTTCAACTCTTACAAAAAATTGAAGAGGAGGGAACAACTTAAATTCATTTTACAAGGCCAGTATTACCCTGATATCAAAGCCAGATAAGGACACTACAAGAAAGGAAACTACAGGCCAATATCCCTGATGAATATCGATGCAGAAATTCTCAACAAAACACTTGCAAACTGAATTCAACAGCATGTTAAAAGATCATACACTATGGTTAAGTGGGATTCATCCCTGGGATGTAAGAATGGTTCAAAATATGCAAATCAATAAATGTGATACATCACATTAATAGAATGAAAGATAAAAATCATATGATCATCTCAACAGATGCATAAAAAGCATTTGATAAAATTTAACATCCATTCACATTAAAAACTCTTAACAAATTAGGTACAGAAGGAAGGTACCTCAACGTAATAATGAACATATATGGCAAGCCCCCAGTTAACATCATACTCAATAGCAAAAGATTGAAAGCTCTTCTTCTAAGATCAGAAATAAGACAAGGGTATCAACTCTCTCCACTCCTCTTCAATACAGTAATGGAAGTCCCAGCCAGAGCAATTACTCAAGAAGAAGAAAGAAAAGATCATAATTAGAAAGGAAGAAGTAATATTGTCTCTATTTGCAGATGGCATGATTTCATATAGAGAAAATTCTAAAGGCTTCATCAAAATCTCTTAGATCTAATCAATGAATCCAGTAATGTTGCAGGATACAAAATCAACATACAAAAATCAGTAGCATTTCTGTACACTAAGAATGAATTATCTGAAAAAGAAATAAACAACCCCATTTGCAATAGCATCAAAAACAAAATACCTATGAATAAATTCTATCTGTGAGGTGAAAGGTCTCTACACAGAAAACTGTCAGACATTGATGAAAGAAATTGAAGAAGACACAAATAAATGGAAAGACATCTCATGTTTAGGGGTGGGAAGAATTAACATTGTTAAAATATCCATATTATCCAAAGACATCTATAGATTCAAGGCAATTAAGATTCCAGCGGCATTTTTTACAGAAGTAGAAAAATCAATTCTAAAATTTGTATGAAACCACATAAGACCTCAATAGCCAAAGCAATCTTGAGAAAAAGGAACAAAGCTGGAGGCTTAGCTCTTCTGAAGTCGAACTACATTACAAAGCTACTGTAATCAAAACAGTATAGTACTGGCATGAAAACAGAGCCATGCACCACTGGAATAGCCTCGAGAGCCTAGAAATAAACCCATGCATATATGGTCATCTAATGTTTGTTAAGGGAGCCAGGAATACTCAATGGAGAAAAGAGTCTCTTCAACAAATGGTTTTCGGAAAATATGATATCCAAAGGCAAAAGAATGAAACTAGACCCTGTATTATACAACTTATAAAAATTAACTCAAGAATACTACTCAGCCATAAAAAAGGACCAAATTGTTCCATTCGCATCAACATGGATGGACCTTGAGGGTATTATGTTAAGCGACATAAGCCAGACAGAGAAAGACGAACTCTATATGACCCCACTTATAGGTGGAAGTTAACATATAGACATCGAGAACCGATCCGTGGTTACCAGGGAAAAGGGGGAGGTGGGGGGAGGGCACAAAGGGTGAAGTGGTATACTCACAACATCACTAACAATAATGTACAACTGAAATCTCACAAGGTTGTAATCTATCATAATCTTAAAAAAAAAAATTAACTCAAAATGGATCAAAGATGTAAATGTAGGACTTGAAACGATTAAACTCCTAGAAGAAAAGCATAGGGAAAAAAGCTCTTTGACATGGATCTTGGCGATGTTCTTTAGATATGACACCTAAAGCATAAGCAACAAAATAAAAAATAAACAAGTGGAATTACATGAAACTAAAAAGCTTATTTTTGTTTTCTTAATGCTTTGGTTAGTATGTTATGGATGAAGTTCAATAGAAATAGTGATAACAAAAATCCTTGTCTTATTCTTGATTTTTTTAAAAGAGTCTATGAATCACCATTTGACATGACTTTTGTTGTAGGTTTATAGTAAATATACTTTATCAGGTTATGGAAATCCCCCTCTATTTCTAGTCCCCCATTGGCTCTTTTTTAAAATTACAAAGAGCAAGTCATTTTTACTGAGTGTTTTTGTACCTACTTAAGTGAAAAAATCATATAGTTTTTCTTCTTTTATCAGTGAAGGTGATTCTTACATTAAGTGGTAACTTTTAAAGCTAGGTACATCTGTGCTGTTGATCTCATTCCCGACTCTACTCATATGGGTTCTTGGGCAAGGTCCTTAACCTCTCTGATACTCAGTTTTATCAAATGTAAATTGGGGATAAAATAAAAATTTTGCTGTACTATTGTGGTGAATAAATTACAACACATATAAAATCTCTAACTCTTAGAAACTTCTAATTCAATTAACATCAGTTCACTTTCCCTCCTTTTTGTTGATGACTTATATAAACCCCTGAAGTAAAAAGCTGTTTAAAAATTTTTGGTGGTCTAATACTAAGCAAGTATTTACAATATTTTGTTTTGTTAGAAAAATTCCAAAAGGAAAACAAATAAATAAAAACAACAAACATCTGTTACACCCCTGGGCCATAAAATGAAATTAATCAGGATGCTACTGATGTAATGAATCATGCAAATGATAAAAGAAAAGATTGAAATAGAAAACATCTTGGGAGACGTTGCTATAACGAAACCTTAAATACTCTTCAAACATATTTGACATTGACATATCATGCCAATAAAAATCCACGCAAAAACTGCACTTCAGGTGGATGGGTTACTAGGAAAAGAACTCTATGGACTCTTCTGTTGGCTGCTTTTTATTTTCTCAACGATAAAGACAACCAGCTGTTTTATTTTCTGTTGCGAATAAAGTATGATTTGGGCTTTTTATATACTGTTTAAAAAGGTAGATTTTCACACATGATGTTCAATATTTATGTCTTTCCCTTTTATCTTATTGAAATGAGTAGGAATTACTTATAGTGTCTTATCAATTGGTTAAGAAATTTTCTCTGCTTTTAGAGTGAGTGAAATTCTAGACATGCAGAGGAATTAGTTATCTTGATCCACAGTACATGGTCCTGCCTATAGAGAAAAATTCTATGTATTTTCATTGTGCCTAAAATCCCATGGTACAAACTTGTGTTGTTTTCATCATATTGAGAGTTCTAAGCTTGAAAGAGTGACTTTTATTACCATGCTTTTAGTTATTGAGTACATCAGTTACGTTGTTTTTTTAAATCCTCATTCTGAGTTTCTGCATCAGTAAGTTTTTTTTTTTTAATTAATGTTATGATAGATTACAACCTTGTGAGATTTCAGTTGTACATTTTTGTTAGTCATGTTGTGGGTACACCACTTCCCCCTTTGTGCCCTCTCCCCACCCCCCCTTTTCCCTGGTAACCACCGATCAGATCTCCTTGTCAATATACTAACTTCCACCTATGAGTGGAGTCATATAGAGTTCGTCTTTCTCTGACTGGCTTATTTCACTTAACATAATACCCTTGAGGTCCATCCACGTTGCTGTGAATGGGCCAATTTTGTCTTTTTTTATGGCTGAGTAGTATTCCATTGTGTATATATACCATATCTTCTTTATCCAATCATCAGTTTCTGGGCATGTAGGTTGGTTCCACGTCTTGGCTATTGTAAATAATGCTGCGATGAACATAGGGGTGCAAGGGACTCTTGAGATTTCTGATTTCAGGTTCTTAGGATAGATACCCAGTAATGGGATGGCTGGGTCGTAGGGTATTTCTATTTTTAACTTTTTGAGAAATCTCCATACTGTTTTCCATAGTGGCTGTACCAGTTTGCATTCCCACCAACAGTGTATGAGGGTTCCTTTTTCTCCACAACCTCTCCAACATTTGTCACTCTTGGTTTTGGATGTTTTTGCCAATCTAACGGGTGTAAGGTGATATCTTAGTGTAGTTTTGATTTGCATTTCCCTGATGATTAGCGATGATGAACATCTTTTCATGTGTCTATTGGCCATATTCATATCTTCTTTTGAGAAATGTCTGTTCATGTCCTCTGCCCATTTTTTGATCGGGTTGTTTGTTTTTTTGTTGTTAAGCTGTGTGAGTTCTTTGTATATTATGGAGATTAACCCTTTGTCGGATAAGTGGCTTGTAAATATTTTTTCCCAATTAGTGAGCTGTTTTTTTGTTTCAATCCTATTTTCCCTTGCCTTGAAGAAGCTCTTTAGTCTGATGAAGTCCCATTTGTTTATTCTTTCTATTGTTTCCCTCAGCTGAGGAGTTATAGTGTGCGAAAAGATTCTTTTGAAACTGATGTCAAAGAGTGTACTGCCTATATTCTCTTCCAAAAGACTTATTGTCTCAGGCCTAATCTTTAGGTCTTTGATCCATTTTGAGTTTATTTTGGTGTGTGGTGAAAAAGACTGGTCAATTTTCAATCTTTTGCATGTGGCTGTCCAGTTTTCCCAGCACCATTTGTTGAAGAGACTTTCTTTTCTCCATTGTAGGCCCTCTGCTCCTTTGTCGAAGATTAGCTGTCCATAGATGTGTGGTTTTATCTCTGGGCTTTCAATTCTGTTCCATTGATCTGTGGACCTGTTTTTCTACCAGTACCATGCTGTTTTGATCACTGTAGCTTTGTAGTATGTTTTGAAATCGGGGATTGTGATTCCGCCGTCTTTTTTTTTCTTGCTCAGGATTGCTTTAGCAATTCGCGGTCTTTTGTTGCCCCATATGAATTTTAGGATTGTTTGTTCAATTTCTGTGAAGAATGTTCTTGGGATTCTGATTGGGATAGCATTGAATCTGTAGATTGCTTTAGGTATTGTGGCCATTTTAACTATGTTTATTCTTCCAATCCATGTGCATGGAATGTCTTTCCATCTCTTTATGTCGTCGTCAATTTCTTTCAAGAAAGTCTTGTAGTTTTCATTGTATAGATCCTTCACTTCCTTGGTTAAGTTTATCCCAAGGTATTTTATTCTTTTCATTGCGATTGTGAATGGGATTGAGTTCTTGAGTTCTTTTTCTGTTAGTTCATTGTTAGTGTATAGAAATGCTACTGATTTATGTATGTTGATTTTATACCCTGCTACTTTGCTGTAGTTGTTGATTATTTCTAATAGTTTTTCTATGGATTCTTTGGGGTTTTCTATATATAAGATCATGTCGTCTGCAAAAAGCAAGAGTTTTACTTCTTCGTTACCTATTTGGATTCCTTTTATTTCTTTTTCCTGCCGAATTGCTCTGGCCAACACCTCCAATACTATGTTGAATAGGAGTGGTGAAAGTGGGCACCCTTGTCTTGTTCCTGTCCTCAGAGGGATGGCTTTCAGTTTTTGTCCATTGAGTATGATGTTGGCTGTGGGTCTGTCATATATGGCCTTTATTATGTTGAGGTACTTTCCTTCTATACCCATTTTATTGAGGGTTTTTATCATAAATGGGTGTTGGATCTTGCTCGAATGCTTTCTCTGCATCTATTGAGATGATCATGTGGTTTTTGTTTTTCATTTTGTTGATGTAGTGTATCACGTTGATTGACTTGCAGATGTTGAACCATCCCTGTGTCCCTGGTATAAATCCCACTTGATCATGGTGTATAATCTTTTTGATGTGTTGCTGTATTCGGTTTGCCAAAATTTTGTTGAGGATTTTTGCATCTATGTTCATCAGTGATATCAGCCTGTAGTTCTCCTTCTTTGTGTTGTCCTTGTCAGGTTTGGGGATCAGAGTGATGTTGGCTTCATAGAATGTGTTAGGGAGTACTCCATCTTTCTCAATTTTCTGGAACAGTTTGAGAAGAATAGGCATTAAGTCTTCTTTGAATGTTTGGTAGAATTCTCCAGAGAAGCCGTCTGGTCCTGGACTCTTATTTTTGGGGAGGTTTTTGATTACCGTTTCTATTTCCTTACTTGTGATTGGCCTATTCAGATTCTCCATTTCTTCCTGATTCAGTTTGGGGAGATTGTAGGAGTCTAGGAATTTGTCCATTTCTTCCAGGTTGTTCAATTTGTTGGCATATAGTTTTTCATAGTATTCTCTTATGATCCCTTGTATTTCATTGGTATCTGTTATGATTTCTCCTCTCTCATTCCTAATTTTATTTATTTGAGATTTCTCTCTTCTTTTCTTGGTGAGTCTGGCTAATGGTTTGTCAATTTTGTTAATTTTTTCGAAGAACCAACTCTGTGTTTCATTGATCTTTTCTATTGTCTTTTTTGTTTCAATATTGTTTATTTCTGCTCTTATTTTTATTATTTCCCTCCTTCTACTGACTCTGGGCTTTGTTTGTTCTTCTTTTTCTAGTTCTGTTAGGTGTTGTTTGAGGTTGCTTATGTGAGCTTTTTCTTGTTTAGTGAGGTGAGCCTGTATTGCGATGAATTTCCCTCTTAGGACTGCTTTTGCTGCATCCCAAATGATTTGGTATGTCGTGTTCTCATTTTCATTTGTCTCCAGATAATATTTGATTTCTTCTTTAATTTCTTCAATGATCCATTGTTTGTTCAGAAGCGTGTTGTTTAGTCTCCACCTTTTTGCACCTTTCTCTGCTTTTTTCTTGTATTTGATTTCTAGTTTCATAGCATTATGATCAGAAAAGATGCTTGATATTATTTCAACTCTCTTGTATTTATTGATGTTTGCTTTGTTTCCCCAAATATGGTCAATCCTTGAGAATGTTCCATGTGCACTTGAGAAGAATGTGTAACCTGCTGTTTTTGGATGAATTGTTCTATATATATCTATTAAGTCCATCTGGTCTAATTTTTCATTTAATTCTATTATTTCCTTATTGATCTTCTGTCTGGATGTTCTGTCCATTGGTATTAATGGTGTGTTGAGGTCCCCTACTATTACTGTATTGTTGTTGATGTCTTCTTTTAGTTCTATTAAGAGTTGCTTTACAAATTTTGGTGCTCCTGTGTTGGGTGCGTATATATTTATAAGTGTTATGTCTTCTTGGTGGAAAGTCCCTTTTATCATTATATACTGTCCCTCTTTTTCTTTATCTGTTTTGCTTTGAAGTCTACCTTGTCTGATATTAGTATAGCGACACCTGCTTTCTTTTGTTCATTATTAGCTTGGAGTATTGTTCTCCATCCCTTCACTCTGAGTCTGTGTTTGTCTTTGGGGCTGAGGTGTGTTTCCTGGAGGCAGCATATTGTTGGGTCTTGTTCTTTGATCCATCCTGCCACTCTGCGTCTTTTGATTGGGGAGTTCAATCCATTTACATTTAGAGTGATTATTGAGATGTGGGGGCCTACCACTACCATTTTGTGTCTTGTTTTCCGGTTTTCTTCAATTTCCTTTGTTTCTCGTCCCATGGTTTAATCTGTTCTGATGTAGAGCTGCTACTCTCTGTTGTTGACCTTCTACTTATCTCCTCTGCTCTTGGTTTTGTAGCCCCTTTCCTTTTTTGGATTTTTCAGGAATGAGGGTTTTCCTGAGGATTTCCTGAAGAGGAGGTTTTGTGGCAATGAACTCCCTTAATTTTTGTTTATCTGGGAAAGTTTTTATTTCTCCATCGTATTTGAAGGATATTTTCGCTGGGTAGAGAATTCTCGGCTGTAGATTTTTGTCCTTCAGATTTTTGAATATATCATTCCACTCTCTTCTAGCCTGTAAAGTTTCTGCTGAGAAATCTGCTGATAGCCTGATGGGGGTTCCTTTGTAGGTTAGTTTCTTTTGCCTGGCTGTCCTTAGTATTTTCTCCTTGTCGTTGACTTTTGCTAGCTTCACTACTATATGCCGTGAGGTTGGTCTTCTTGCATTGATAAAGTTTGGAGATCTATTGGCTTCTGTCACCTGAAGATCCATCTCTCTGACCAGATTTGGGAAGTTCTCAGCCATTATTTCTTTGAATAGGCTTTCTGCCCCTTTCTCCTTCTCTTCTCCCTCTGGTATACCTATAATTCTTACGTTACATCTCCTATTTGTGTCTGATAATTCTCGGAGAGTTTCTTCATTTCTTTTTAATCTTACTTCTCTCTCCTCCTCTGCATGCATCATTTCTATATTGCCATCTTCCAAATTGCTAATTCTTTCCTCCATATTATCGGCCCTACTGTTCAGTGCATCTAGATTTTTCTTAATCTCCTCTATTGTGTTCTTCATTTCCAATATTTCTGTTTGGTTCTTCTTTATCGTATCAAAGTCTTTTGTGACATAGCTCCTGAACTCGTTGAGTTGTCGGTCAGAATTCTCTCTTAACTCATTGAGTATTTTAATGGTGGCTGTTTTGAAGTCATCATCATTTAGGTTATATATCTCATTTTCTTTGGGATTGTTTTCTGTGTATTTGTTGTTTTCTTTCTGTTCTGGAGATTTAATGTATTTTTTCATATTGCTTGATGTTGTTTATTTGTGCCTCCGCATAGAGATAGAGTTTACTTGCTCCTTTCACTTGTTTCAGCTGCTGCAGTGGGGGAGCAGCTGTTTGTACTGCACCAACCAGGAACCCTGTCCGCAGTTGCTACGGCCTGGGCCCCTCCTTGTAGTCACAGTGGTCCTTTGGATTCCCTCCTCTGCAGTGGGGGCCGTCACAGGGGGGCTTCAGGCTGCTGGTGCCTACTGTTGCAGCCCACCTAGATGTGCTCCCTCCTTGGGGTCTGCAACTGTGTTATGGGCTTTTCCAGCGGCCAGGGGTGGGATCACTTATATTTGCTCGCTCCGTCACTTTCGGCACCCACAAAATCTCACTTGTCCACTGTGGGTCGCAGGAGAGCTATTGGCATCTTCTACAGTCTGTGGTTAGTTCACCTAGCTATGCTACTTTTGTCCCGGGGTCTTCCAGCCTTGTGGCTGCTGGATGGGTGCTTTCTACTAGTGCTGTGCAGAGGCTTTCCCTGAGGCTGCTGTGAGCCTGTAGGGTTTCCCCCTAGGCTATGGAGCTGGGTTGCTGGAACTCCCCCAGCCCCAGTCCTATTCCCCAGGAACTCAGGGAGCCCTTTGCCCTGTCTTGGGGGATAGCCGGAGATCCTGATTTCAGTGGTAGCTGGTCAGCTGCTGCCCTACCTGCTATTCTCCTCTCCAGGACCCTCCCGGTGTTGTGGATGCTGGGCGTAGCCCCTCCGCTAATAGCAGACAGAGAGTTTTGTCTGCTGCCTGGGCAGAACTCTGGAGCTTCCCCTCTGGGCCGCAGGTCTGGCCTCTGGAGCTCCCCCCCCAGCCCCAGTCCTCTCCGAGAATTCTGGCAATCCCTTACCCCACGGGGCGGACAATGGCAGCTGGGGGTCACCTCGCCCTCTGGGGTTCTCTCCGGGACTTTCCCGGAGTTGTGAATGCTGGGCGTGGCCCCTCCGCTAATGGCAGACAGAGAGTTTTGTCTGCTGCCCGGACAGAACTCTGGAGCTTCCCCTCCGGGGCGTGGAGCCGGCCTCTGGAGCTTCACCCAGCCCCAGTCCTCTCCGAGATCTCTGGCAATCCCTAGCCCCACCATGCAGGCAGTGGCAGCTGGGGGGCCTCCGTACCCTCAGTGATTCTCTCTGGGACCCTCCGGGTGCCATGAACACTAGGCAGGATGTCCCCGCCAATGGCGGGGAAAGACTCTCCCCGCGGGCTCAGGTGTGTAACGCTAGAGTTTCCCTCTGCGTTTAGGAGTAATTGCGGGGGGTTTAGGTGGGGTTCTGGTCACTTGTTTCCACCGTCGCTCCTCTGTTGTGTGCTCGCTCCTGCCCTAGGTGTGTGTTGATCTTCTGCGGGCGTCCGTTGGAAGAAAGCCACTTGCAGGTACTAGGCTGTTCCATCGGGGTCGGAGAGTTTTCACCTATGTACACATCCTCCCGGAGGATAGTCCGTCCGTCTTCCGATGTATAGTCGCGTGGGTCTCTCAGACGTCCTGAGATGCTGTCTGGATATCCTTTGTTAAGCAATGAGTGTCCAAATAATTGTGGACTCGAAGGGGGAGAGACAAAGAGGACTACTCACGGCGCCATCTTGGATCCTCCCCTGCATCAGTAAGTTTTTTTAAAAACTCACTATTAAGGAAAAAAACTAAACCTTTTATTTTTCATAAACATGCTTACTTTCAGATCACCTTTCCTTTTTGCACAAATAAACCTCTGTGTTAAACTGTAATTAAGGGACATTCAGGAAATGCTGATTTGAATTCCGTGCTTCAGTTAATCAATATTCTCTGTCTTGTTTTTCGTTTCTCTTGGCCTCCTGATTTTTATGTATAAAGACGTTGTGCTCAGAGAGCAGGGCTATTTATACGTTTCTACAGAATACCAGAAAAGAAGAACTAAGAACCTTCTTTAAAAATAATAACGCTCTTTGTGCTTTTCTTTCTTTTAAAAAGGAATGAATGTAGATTATATAAATAGAAATAGAAAACACATGAATCCATTTCCTTAGTTTGCCAAATATCATATGCTTCTCATGCTTTGTAATTCCAAATTAATTTAGATCAGATTCTTATGTTTTATAAACCACTGAATTGAATCTCTTTATACTACTGTCAATTATTTCACATGGACAAATTTGCTTAATGCTTACATTTTTCATTTCTGTGCTAAAGGCGTTTGATCGCACTTTGGCGTCTTCAGCTGTCAAAAGAGCCAGAATAAAACACCAGGAGGAAGATGGAATGGGTTTCCTTTCATTACCTCTGCAAGGGACTCATTTTTTTATTTATATGACTGTTCTAACTATGGTGGAATTTTATGATAAGGAAAAATAAATTATACCCTAAGGTAATATTCTCATTTTGATGGATTATAAAACATGTTAAAATTGGTCATTACAAACTATAATTCTTCATGGCTTCAAATCCTGTTAGTATAATTTTTTTTGAATTATAAAAAATAGAGATCAATTTGGTTGGGGCTATTAAACGACAATACATTCAGACTGCAGCATTGTAAGATGACAACACCAGATACCAGGGTTGGTGTATTTGTACTCCTGTTATTTTGAATGAAAACAGCTTTGCTTCCTACAGGTATAGACAGATGAGAATGACAACAGGACCTGAATCAGTACAGTATGTTTGAGGCTTGAAGGATTCTTGAATTCAAATTTCATAGGAAGAAAATTTACTATTGCTCCTTAATAAAAAAGGCAGACGTTCTTTTAAAAATTGCTTATACAATAATTGAAGCGAGAGGGTGAAATATGGTCACATACCAAACAAAATCTCAGAGAACACGATGAGAGATGGTCTTAAACGCCAGAATAAAACTTGGATTTTTTTCAACAATATCTTAATATAGTTTTTCTCAGAAATTTCTAAGCAGTCTTCTACAGTATTAAATTTCCCAACATAAAATTCTTTGCTTAAAATAGCTCATGTTTAAAATGTCTTTCTTCCTCTTTTTCGTAGTGGTTGGTCATTCAGATCTGGTGATGCGCTACTGCAATCACATCGGTTTTTATTCAATCCACATAGTTTATAGAGTTTATCGGGATTATGATCATCATTTTGTAGACATGGCAAGTAAATTTAAGAGATTATATGATTTGTCCTAAACCATATTACTAATATGTAGCAGGACTGGAACCCGAACTTTCACTTATTCTGGCTCTAACTTCTTCAGTCTTGATTTTTCTCATTTCCCACTTTGCTTTTGCTTTTCTTATACTGCTCTTAGCATACAAAACACCTAAATTTTTTTCCAAATATAAATAAAGTCCAAATAAGTAAAACAATAAATAATAGTATAAAAAATAAATAATAACTAAAATAAATAATTCATTAAAAATAATAAATAAAACAAATAAAAGCAAAGCTAATCAAAAAGCAACAACCATCAGGTATAATCTGGTAAAACAGTCAAACTGCACGAACAAAGAATCTCATGATATGAGTCCACTTTGAACACAAAGGAACAAAACGCAGGTCATGCTCTGATGACTTGTCAACAACATTAAATGTTGGGAAAAAAAGGAACATATAGCTTTATAGGAAAGAAAATTGTAACAAGATTTCTAAACTTTGTGTTCATGCAAGAAGTCAACAGAAAGATGTTCTCACATAAACAAGATTACAAAAGAAAATCTTAGCAACCTTGAATGCCTGCCAGAGGAGAGGTACAAGAGGAGGAGAGATAATGGATTAAAAGAATATATACATTTGACTATTACAATAATTTTCTTAAAAATTCATAACGTGAAAAAAGGTAAAAAAATTTTAGGATTTTAACTGCAGAATACAACCACAAAAATTGGAATGAAGTGGTTCAGAAAAGCACCAATACTACTTTTCCACCAATGTAGTAAAAACCAAATTATTTGTTACTCATTTTAATAGTTAAATATAGAAAGACTATGGGAAAACTTTCATTTTATAGCACAATGGAGTCAAACAACATCTACCTTGGAATTTCTCAGTCCAAGATTTGAATCTTGGTTCAAATAGTTTTACGTTCTGTGATCTTGTGCAAGTTAGTTACTCAGGGCCTCACCTCCACATCTGTAAAGGACAGACAATAATACTTATTTTATTGGATTCTTTTGAGGAAATTACAGTCAAGTGTTGCTTAACAACGACTGGAATACATTCTGAAAAAAGTTAGGCAATTTTGTTGTGCTAACGTCATAGAGTGTACTCACACAAACCTAGATGGTATAGCTTACTACACACCTTGGCTATATGATACTAATCTTATGGGGCCGCCATTTTGTAGGCAGTCGGTCGACCAAAATGTCATCATATAGCATGTGACTGTATGGATAAAATTCCCAGTGCAGTGTTTGGCACATTTAAATTATATGAAAACCTCTTCTCTTTCCCTTTACTTTATTCACATAGACAAATAATTTCTTAGTAGGATTATGCTACGTATTTTCATGTGGCTGAAATATTTCCACATATTATTATTATTATTGCTACAACCTGAACAAGTTATTGTATTTTTTCTTGTTTCTGGACACTTTAATAGCTCATAAGATAATTTTAATGGTTTCATTTAAATTTATTATACTTTTTGCAAATAATGGTAATTTATCTCTTTCTTTTGGTTTAAAATTGTGCTGTTTTCTCTGGAATCTAATAGTGGTTTTCCTCATCATTCAATATAAAATGTAATGCTACCATTTAAAATATGTATATTTGTGTGTGTGTGCATGTACACATACAGAGATATTAGTATCTAGGAAACTACATTATAACTAGTTGGCATCTCTCCTTAGCCTCTTCTTCATTCTGACAATTTTTCAGACTTCCTTGTTTTATAAGACCTTGATAGTTTTAAGGAGTAATATTCAGATATTTTGTAAAATTTTCCAACTTTGTTCTATGTTTCACTCATGATTAGACTGGGTTTTGGGCTATTTATTTTATACTTTGTACTATAATCCAATACTGTATTATTTATTTTGTTGCTTAAATTGTTCCAGCTTTGGACATTGAGAGCTCTGTCAGTTGGCTCCTTTGTCTCTTTCGTTTTACCATGTCGTTTTGATTTCTGAGCACTTCCTAACTTTTGGTCACTAAAAGATGTTCTGTGATCATCTTGTTTATTCCTGCCTAACCCTGGAATCAACCAATTCTCCAAGAAGTCATGATTTTTCTTTGGAGAATGGTATTAGAGACAATGATGTAGGTTTTGGGTGTGCTAATTGCTACTGGGGTATCATTGCTTCTAGGTCCTGTTAGCTGACAGAGCATGGAAATATATGTGTATATACATCAATCTATAAATATGTCCATATGTATCTGTCTGTATCTACATTAAAGTAATCATGAGTTTGTACTGGTCTCCAACTCTAATCTAGTACTGTATGGATCATTTGAGCCTCCTGTCCTTGCTTATCTGTGATCTCCCACTCTGACAGTGAGAAACATGGTTCCCACTATCTGCCATCTATTTAATACCATCGATTCCAATATACATTTATAGCTGTCTCAGAATTTATAACCCTCACCCATGGGAAAAAAACTTTATCAACTAGAGTACAGTTCTTATGTACTGCTCCTTTTGACTTTAGTGTTAAAGACTCCACTAATTTCAAAAGTTACATAGATCAGCATCATTTTTTCCCACTTATTTCAGTGAAGTTGCTCCATATATTTATAGTACCATTATGTTGTTTTGTCACATTCTGCATTTCATCCTGAAATCACAGTACCTCCTGAATTTTTTAATTTGCATATGTTAAGTGTCACTCTTTGTAAAGTTCTATGGGTTTTGACAAATACATAGTGTCATTTAGCCATCATTACAGTATCACATACAGAGTTCATTCTCTGCCCTAAAAATTCCTCTGTGCCTTATCTATTTACCTATCCCTCTCCAAACCCTTGGCAACTAATGATCTGTTAACCAGCTCTATCGTTTTTCATTTTTTCCTGAATGTCATGTAACTAGAATCATACAGTATATAGCCTTTTCAGACCAGCTTCTTTCAATCAGCAACAAACATTTAGTATTTATTTGTATGTTTTTAGCTTGACAGCTCATTTATTTTTATTGCTGAATAAAATTCCATTGTATGAATGTACCCTGGTTTGTTTGTACCATTTTCCTATTGAAGGACATGTTGGTTGCTTCTAGTTTTCAGCTATTATGAACAAAGCTCTTACAAATATGCGTAAGCAAGTTTGGTTTTGGACATCCATTTTCCAATCAGTTGGGTAATTACCTGGGAGTGCAATTGCTGGATTGTATGGTAAGACTTTAGTTTTGTAAAAACAATAATTGCTTTGCAAAATGACTGTACCCTTCTGACCTGCAAGGAGTCAGAGTTCCTGTTGCTCCACATTTTTGCTAGTAATTGATATTTTGATATTGTCAGTTTATTTTTTTAATTTTAGCCATTTCACTATGATGTGTAGTGGCATTTCATTGTTTTAATTTGTAATTGCCTGATGAGTAATGTGTTCAGCTTCTTTTCAGACACTTTTTAAAAATCCTATGTTTGTCTTCTTTGGTAAGGTGTCTGTTCAGATCTTTTGCCCATTATTTTAACTGGGTTTTTATTTTCTTATTATGGAGTTTTAAGACTTCTTTGTATATTTTGGATATGAGTCCTTTATCAGACATATGTTTGCAACGATGTTCTTCTAGTCTATGGCTTGTGATTTTAGTTTTCTGTTGCTGCTATAACAAATCACCACAAACTGTGTAATGTAAACAATACAAATTAATTGTCTTATTGTTCTGGAGATCAGAAGTCCGATGAACATGGCGTTGGCAAGGCTGTGTTCCTTCTAGAGGCTTTAAGGGAGAGTCCATTTCCTTCCTTTTTCTAGCTTCTAGAGGCTGCCAGCATTTCTTGGCTTATGGCTCCATCCTCTGTTTTCAAAGCCAGCAGCATAGCATCACACTCTCTCTCTCTCTGACCATGACTCTCCTTCCTTCATTTTATAAAGTTCCTTGTGTTTACATTGGGACCACCCAGATAATCCAGGGTAATCTCCCCATCCGAAGATCCTTAATTATATCTGATAAATCCATTTTGCCATGTAAGATAACATATCCACAGGATCTGGACGTTAGGATGTTGACATCTTTGGGGGAGCATTATTCAGCATATCACACTTGTCTTTTGATTCTCTTAGCAGTACATTTCTCAAAGCAGTTTTTAAAGGTTTAACAAAGTTCATATTATCATTTTTTTCTTTGATGGATTCTGCTTTTGGTATGGTATCAAAAATTTACCCATCAAACCAAAGGTCACCTAGATTCCTATGTTTTCTGCTATAAGCCTTATAATTTTGCATTTTCCATTTAGGCCTATGATCCATTTTGACACTATTTATGAAAGGTGTAAGATCTGTGTCAAGATTAATTATTTTGCATAGTTATTACTTACTTATTGCTGCTGTAACAAATTACCACAATCTTAATGGCTTAAATACAACTTTATTTTCTTACAGTTCTTGAGATCAGAAATACAGAATAGATTTTGAGGGCTGTGTTACTTCTGGAGGCTCTAGGAAAGAATCTATTTTCTAGTCTTTCTAGCTTTTAGAGCCCACATGAATTCCTTTGCTCATGAACATTTCCACCATCCTCAAAGCAACAGCAAACAGATTCAAATCTCTGCTTCTGTTATCATGTTTCTTTCTCTGACCCTTACCCTCTTGCCTCCCTCTTATAAAAGACCCTTTGATTACTTGGTCTCACCTGGATAATCCAGGATAATCTCCCCATGGCAAGATTTTTAATTTAATCACATCTGTAAAGTCCCTTTTGTCATGTAAAGTAGCATATTCAGAGGCGTGGGGATTAGGACATGGACATCTTTGGGAGGTGCATTATTTTCTCTACCACATGTACATACGTCCAATTATTCCAACACCATTTGTTGAAAAGGCTCTCCTTACTTCATTGAATTGTCTGTACTTTTTCAATGATTGGTTCTACGTATTCTGTGAGTCTACTTCTGCAGTCTCTTTATGATTCGTGTGTCTATTCTCTCACTAACACCCCAATGTCTTGATTACATAGCTTTACACTAAGTCTTAAAATCATGTAATGTGAGTCCTTCAATTTTGTATTCTTCTTCAGTATTGAATTGCTTATTCTTGGCTTTTTGTCTTTCCACATAAACTTTAAAATCAGTTTGCTGATGTCTACAAAATAACGTTCTGGAATTTTTTTTCAGGCTGCATTGAGTCTATATATCAAGCGGAAAGAAAGAACTGACATCCTACGAATTTGAGTTTTTCGATCTATGAACATTAACTATTTCTCCAGTTATTTTGATATTATTTGAACATTTTTCATCAGTTTTGTAGATTTTAGCATTAGGTCCTATAAATATGTTTTAGATCTATACGAAGTTTTTATTATTTTGGTGCTATAATAATTTCAAGTTGAATTTCAAATTCCAATTATTCATTAGAAAGCAATTAACTTTTGTGTATTAACTTGTGTCCCTCCTGCAAACTTGCTATTGCATATTTTTTCCAGGAGGTTTTTTTTTTCAATTCTTGGGGATTTTCTGCATAAACAATCATGTCTCTGCAAATAAAAACTGTTTTGTTTCTTCTTCTCTGTCTATATGCCTTTTATTTCCTTTTCTTGTCTTATTGCACTACCTAGGACTTTTCAACACAATGTTGAATAGATGTAGTGAGAGAGTATATTCTGGTCTTACTCCTGAGCTTGAGAGAAAAGCATCCAGTTTCTCACCACCAAATATGACGTTAGCTGTAGGATTTTGTGGATGTTATCAAGTTGAGAAAGTCCCTATTTCTAATTTGTTGACAGTTTTTATTATAAATGGATGTGATTTTTTTCCTGCATCAATTGAAATGTTCATATGATTTTTCTTCTTTAGCCCTTTGATGTGATGGATTACATTGGTTTTTTTGAATCTTGAAACAGTCTTGTATATCTGGAATAAATCCAACTTGGTTGTGATCTATAATACTTTGTGTACATAGTTAGCTTTGTTTGTTATTATTTTTTTTGAAGGATTTTGCATCTCTGTTCATGAAAGATATTGATCTGTAATTTTTATTTCTAGTAATGTCTTATCTGATTTTGGTAGTAGAGTAATGCTGGCCTTACAGAATGAGTTAGGAAATGTTCCCTCTGCTTCTATTTTCTAGAAGAGATTGTGGAGAATCAGTATCATTTCTTTACTAAATGTTTGGTAGAATTGACTTATGTAAACATATGGGTCTGGTACTTTCTTTTCTTGAAGATTTTAATTATTGATTCCATTTCTTGATATAGGCCTATTCAGGTTATGTATTTCTTCTTAGATGAATGTTGGTAGCTTGTGTATTTCAAGAAATTTGTCAATTTTATTTGTTATCAAATTGTGGTGGGCAAATAATTATTTATAGCATTCTCTTATTATTCCTCTAATGACCATGAAATCAGTATTAATGACCTCTCTTTCATTTCCTGTATTAGTACATTGTGCTCTCTTTCTTTATTTCTTCTTAATAAGGGTAGAGAATTATCAATTTTATTGATGTTTCAAAGAACTTTTTGTTTTGTTTATTTTCTCTATTATTTTTATGTTCTCAATTGTATTAATTTTTATTTTAATTTTTACATTTCTTTTTCTTCTGCTTGCTTCAGGCTTACATATTTCCTCTTTCTCTAGTTATCTAAGGTAGATTTCTAGATAATTCATTTTAGATCTTTTTTCTTTTTTTTTTTTTGAGGAAGATTAGCCCTGAGCTAACATTCGCTGCCAATCCTTCTCTTTTTGCTGAGGAAGACTGGCCCTGAGCTCACATCCATGCCATCCTCCTCTACTTTATATGTAGGATGCCTACCACAGCATGGCTTGCCATCTTCCTCTACTTTATATGTGGGATGCCTACCACAGCATGGCTTGCCAAGCAGTGCCATGTCTGCACCCGGAATCCAAACTGGAGAACCCTGGGCTGCCTAAGATGGCGATTTAATGCTATAAATTTCCCTCAAAAGATTGCTTTTTTGCTGTGTCCCACAAAATCTGATAAGTTGAATTAACATTTATTTAGTTCACATCATTTTAAAATTTCTCTTGAATCTTCTTTTATCCATGAATAATTTTGATTTGTTTTAATCTCCAGATATTTAGGATTTTCCAGCTTTCTTTCTGATATTGATTTCTAGTTTATTCCATTGTGATCTGACAACACACTTTGTATGGTTTTTCATTCTTTTTAAATTTGTTACGGTATGTTTTATGGTCCAGAATATAGTCTATCTTAGTGTAGGTGTTCTTTGCGATCTTAAGAAGAATGTGTATTCTGCTGTTGTTGGGTGGAGTGTTCTATACACATCAAGTAGATCGATTTGATTGACAGTGTTGTTCAGGTCAAGCATACCCTTACTGACTTTCTGCCTGCTGGTTCTATCAATTACATAAAGAGGGGGTACCTCCAACTATAATAGTGAATTTATCTATTTTCTTGTTGTTCTATGGTCTTTTTTTGGCCTCACATATTTTGATGCTACATTGTTAGGTGTATACACATCAAGGATTGTTATGTCTTTTGAAGAATTAACTCCTTCATCATTGTATAATGTTCCTTTTTATTCCTGATAATTTTCCTTTTAGTCAAATCTACTTTGTCTGAGGTTAATATAGATAATCCAGCTTTATTATGATTAATAATAGTATGGTATATATTTCTCTATTCCTTTACTTTTAAACTATCTGAGTCTTCGTATTTAAAGTAGATTTCTTCTACACAACACATAGTTAGCTTTTTTCTTTTTCCCCTCATCCATTCTGACAATCTCTGTCTTTATATAGTATATTTAGAGCATTCAAATTTAATGTGATTATTGATATTGTTGAATTAACTTCTACCATGGTTTCAAACATTTTCTATTCTTTGCTTCTTTTTTCTTTGCTTTGCTTTCTCTGTTTTAGTTGAGTATTTCACAGGGTTCCATTTTATCTACTTTCTTCATATCAATTCCTCTTCATTTTTATATTTTTAGTGGTTGGTCTAAAGTTTGCAGTATACATTTTTAACCAGGCTATCTCTACCTTCAAATAACACTATATTACATCCTGTGTAGTGCAGGTGCCTTATCACAGAGTATTCCTAATTTCTCCATTGTGACCCATGTGACACTAGTGTCAGCCATTTCACTTATCCATATCTTGTATCTCCCAAAACATTATTACTTTAAACAAAAAATTTTCTATTTGGGGGGGCTGGCCCTGTGGCTGAGTGGTTAAGTTCGCGCGCTCTGCTGCAGGCGGCCCAGTGTTTTGTTGGTTCATATCCTGGGCTTGGACATGGCACTGCTCATCAAACCACGCTGAAGTGGCGTCCCACATGCCACAACTAGAAGGATCCACAATGAAGAATATACAACTATGTACCAGGGGGCTTTGGGGAGAAAAAGGAAAAAAATAAAATCTTTTAAAAAAAAGTTTTCTTTTAGATCATTTAAGAAAAAGTAAAATAAAAGCCTTTATATTTTTTGCATTTATTCTTTCTCTGACACTTTCTTTTTATCCAAGGTCCCAGTTTCTTAGCTATATAATTTTCCTTCTACCTGAAGAATATCTTTAATATCTCTTGAGGGCACATCTGCTGGCAATGAATTTACTCAGTGTTTGTCCATGAAATACTTTATTTCTCCTTCACTTTTGAATGCTAATTTTGCTATAGGTATAGCATGATATAGAATTGTGTGTTGGTAGATCTTCTGTCAAGATTTTAAATATGTCACTCTACTCCTTGCTTGCATCATCGATTATAAGAAGTCTGCTGTAATTATTATCCATGTTTCTTTATAGGTGTGTTTCCCCTCCGCCCCCACTATCTGCTTTCAAGATTCTCTCTCTCTCTGTTTGAGGCAGGGACTGGATTTTCTGCTAGACATTCCTAAGTGTAGATTTTTGGGTATTTATTTTGCTTCTTCTTCTCTGAGATTTATGTATCAGTGTTTTGGTTTTTGCCATTAATTCTGAAAAATTCTTGGCCATTATTACTTTAAATATGTGTTCTGCTTTGTTGTCTCTTCTCCAGGTATTCCAATCACACATATGTTATACCTTTTGAAATTGTCCCACAATTCTTGGGTGTTCTGAACTTTTTAAAAATCCTTCTTTTATGTTTGTATTTTGTTATCAAAAGTTTTTGCTAACCTATCTTTCAGCTCATTGATTCTTGGTTTCTTTTTCAATTTTTGTTTTTTATTGCAGTAATATTGGATTATAACATTAAATAATTTCAGATTTACATTGTAACATATTTTGAATTCTGTGTAGACTACATCCTGTTCACCGCCCGAGAACTAATTATAATCCATCACCACACATGTGAGCCTAATCCCCACTTTTGCCGTCCCTCCTCCCCGCTTCCCCTATGGTAACCACCAATTCAGTCTCTGTTGCTACGTGTTTGTTTGATGTTGTTGGCTCACTGATTCTTTCTCAGCCATGTCCAGTCCACTGATGTCCCCGTTAAACTCATTTTTAGTTTCTGCTACAGTTTTTGATTTCTCCCATTTCATTTTGACTTTTTCTTAAAGTTGCCATCTCTTTGCTTATAATACCCGCTGTTTCTTGTGTGTTGTCTACTTTATCCATTAGATTCCCTAATAGATTATTTATATTTATTTTAAATTCCCATTCTGATAATTCTCAAATCTGAGTCATATCTGAATCTGCTTGTTATGCTTGGTTTGTCTCTTCAGACTCTATTTTTTCTTGCTTTTCGGAATGTCTTGTAATTTTTTGTTGAAAGTCAAAAGTAGTGTATGTAGCAGTAGGAACTGAGGCAAAAAGACTTTAAGTGTGAGGTTGTATGTTATTCTGGTTAGAAGTGGGGCTGTTTTTAATATTTTCTATAGCTGTAGATGATAGAAGCTTCAGATTCTTCTAATGTTTTATTTTTCCTCCCATCCTTGAGCTTTGCAAAATTTTCCTCTTTAGAAAGAGTCTGTGTCTTGTAGCTCCTGTAGCTGTAATCCAGTCTTATTATGCTGTGATAATATACTTTTTGAGATAGTGTGAGAGTACAGGGGAGAGGAAGCATTTTATATTCTTTTGATCATATTTCAGATTTTTAATGGGCCTATGTCTTGGGACTGTGACCCTTAGAAGTTTTTTCTACGTTCGTTTATCTCCCTTCACACCTTCTTGCCTCCTACTCTCTTTTCTGGGTTCCATGTTCCTAATGTCCAATGTCTTGTTGACTTCATATTTTTCCTCCTTAGAGAGGATGAGGAGGTTGGAAGGATCTCTAGTGGGGAGAAATTCTGTTCCCCCAACTGGGATAAGTTTTTAATTGTGTTCTGGAAAAATATCTTTCCATGGAGAGCAGGGCTTTTTTTATAGAGAAGGCTCTTGTCATGTATTACAATGGATGCTCTTTCCATTCCTCTGCCATGGCTCAGAGGAGCTCTTTCTTGGGCCTTCACCATGAGAACCTGATGGTTTCCTGTGATAAAGCCCACAAAAATGTGGGTGCACCCCTAAAACTACAGTCTATGAAGAGTCTCACTCTCATGCTGGTCCATACTTGACTTCCTAGAATTTATAAAAATTATCATACATATCTTCCTATTAATTTTAATAATTTATGGCTCCAGTGTCTCCTATTCCAGGTAAGCAGGTTTTTGTTGCTATATCTCTCTGGATGTACCTGTCTCTCTAAATTTTGGGTATTTTTTGATCCTGCAACCTCAGTTCTTCACTAGATCCACATAATCATTGATTTTTCAGTTTGCCCAGCTTTTTCTTGTTTTAAGGATGAGCATGATGACTTTCAAGCTCTTTATACATCAGAGCTGAAAGCAGAAATCAGGAGAGGTAGTTTAAATTTGTAATGGCAGAAGTTTTTTCTAAAATTGTATGTTTGGGACAAATATTTAATTTTTCTCTTTTGCAGTATTCATTTTATACAACTGTCAGTGACAACTTGAGTTTTACCTTTTTTTTTTTTTTAATCATAATGTGCTGATATAGTTTGGCTTATGGAGCTGGTTCCAAGATTGATCGTATGGATGTGGGAGATTAGGAGATGGGCCTGTACCCAAGTCTGTTGTCTGACAGAAACCTAGGTAACACTTAGCTCAGCAATCTTTGCTCTCAAACTGGATTTTCCTTGAAATGTTTTCATTACTACAGAGACTTTCTTTTATCTAACTACATAATCGTGTGCTTTTCTATGCTGCCTGATCACAGAAGTTTTTTTCAGTGAAGCTGAGCCTCATAATGACAGTGATATTCCTGGATAATTTTCAATTCCTTCTAGCTGTTGTCATTCTTTCTTCCCCAGGCTTGTCCTTGTTTGTATCCTCACTTGGGGTTGGCTGTGATGTAAACCCTTCTTTTCTCTCCAACTTTAGCTCTTTCTGCTTTACCAGCGTTCTCTCTTTTCTTTCATACCCAGCACTGTATGAGTATCTCAAATCACTCATTATTGTGCTTGGCATACTGTTCTTTTGCACCTGGTTGGAGCCTTGTCATCTGTCTCTCCCTTTTTCCCACTCAGTTTTTCTAGTGAATGCTCACTCACCTTCCACACTATCCCTGCTTTAGGAAGCTTTCTCCTCCAACCTTGCATCTTCCCAGCCCGACACCTATATCCCACGGTTTTATCTTTTATAGCAACTATTTAAATATTTCTGTCTTACAAAAGAATATGGGCTCCTTGGGCCCAAGAGTGGTATCTCTCATTTTTTATTTCCAATAGAGCTTATCATACAGTCTGGAGCCTATAGAGGAGATCAGCTCACATATGTAAAACGGTGCATGATGAATGACGAAATCAATAATTGGTGCCATCTTACTAACTCTGACTTCTTTGTTATTTCTAAAGAATCATTTATGGGGCCAGTCCGGTGATGCAGCAGTTAAGTTCGCAGGTTCCTCTTCGACAGCCTGGGGTTCACTGGTTCGGATCCTGGGTGCAGACCTATGCACTGCTTGTCAAGCCATCCTGTGGCAGGTGTCCTACACATGAAGTAGTGGAAGATAGGCACAGATGTTAGCTCAGGGTCAGTCTTCCTCAGCAAATGAGGAGGATTGGCAGCAGTTGTTAGCTCAGGGCTAATCTTCCTCAAAACAAAAAAAAGAATCATTAATTTGCAGCTGTACTTTAACTTTCATATAAACTCTTCTTCTTTTTTCTTTTCTTTCTGTTTCTCTTTTAAAACCCATGAACATTTTTGTAGTATTAGAAAAGTGGGATTTTTTTCTTTTCTTTTTTTTTCTTCACAAACTGTTTACCATAGTATTTAGGCTAAAAGAATTCAGTTAGTTTAGGTTAAATGTGGGTTCGGAATCATAAACTCTAGGTTCAAATTCCACTTCTATATCTGCTCTCAAATTACATGAACTTGATTAGAGCTCATTTTATCTATAAAATAATTTCTTCACACGTATTTTGCAGACTCTTTGGACTTTTAGTAAGTAAGTAAAGTTTCCTTAATTGCACTGAAATCATAGATTGCAATTTCTACTTGCAGTAAAAATGGAAGTTTCTGGACAAAGTCTCAGTGCTGTGTGTTTGCTGCTGGCACTTGTTCTCTTAAAATAACTTTTTGAGAAACAAACAACAGATGTTATAGAAATAAGAAATTGGATACTTGAGAGCTGAGCTGGTTAATGCCTTTATTGATAGCAACTTTCTTTCTCAGATGACAAAGTGTGCTGGATTCTTTTTTCAAGTAAGCACTTTTAAACATTTTCTTATTTAATTCTCACAACGCATTTTGAAATAGATGCTAGTGTCATCCCCAGTTTACTGAGGAGGAAACACAGCTATCTGACTCCATACAGAGGACTTAAATTATGAATCTAGCAGATTACTATCACCCTTCACCTAAAGATGGCTGCACAGAAATCTCCTTAGTTGAATTTGTAATGTGCGCTCCTGCTTAAACTCTTCTAATGGCACAATTCATCTCCTTCCCCCAACCTTTACAGAGGCTTTTAGCCACAGAGACTGCAAATCTCACTGTAGAGCTATGGACCAGACGGACTGAAAGTAGAACTTTCTTTATCGACAACTGGAAAACAATCTTTTTCTCATTCTTTCTCAGTGTGCCCAAATGTGCCATAACATGGCTGAATCAGTGGTACTAAAATTGAGAACCCAACTGGCCAAGAAATCTTTGGGGATGAAGAAATGGTCTTTCAAGATAGGCCTCTGCAAGTGGCCATTCCCAACCATCTGTGACAGAAGCCATTTTTTATTTGCAGCACAGAAACGCATGAGTTCTCTGTCAAAAACTATATCAGTCAGAAATCCAATGCTAGTCTTAAATGAAGGTGTCATGTCTCTGCCGCCTCAGCATGTCAATAAACAGTGAGAACTGTGTCAGGTTGTAACGTTTATGATTCATTTGTCCTGTAGCGAATTAAAATGTTTGACATTCCTGCATTAGGCTGTAAAACGCAGGAGGATATTAAGTGGATAGTATAAAACTCTGATTCATGACAGAGAGGAGGGAATGTACCATATTATCTGATCACTGTTGCAGCCAGTTCAGAGCCACTTATCTGCTTCCTTCATGTCTGGTATATAGAGATAAACTATCTTTAACGTCATATCCTGAAAGTGGTGATGAATCGTTCTAGGAAGTTTTCTGATTGACACTTTCTGAAGCTTTGCATTCTAATGTTTAACATATCCAGTTGAGATTATAATACTGTGGTTTTTCAATGGCTAAAAAGTTAGATATGTGGAAATGATCTGACCATAAAGAATAGAGATTTTTTTCCTTATTGATAGCACCTTGGTTATCTTTTTAAAAAATCTAAATGCTATTGATTTGGTGGATTAAATTTATGGCTGTGCAGCATAATTCTTTATAAACGAATCTCTGCCTTTCCCAAGGGTGCCAAACACACTCCCTGACAGAAAATCATTTAGTAGGGAAGGGGATGTTTAATATTGCCTTAGGGCATAGCTCAGGTGCTCACTTTATACACGCTTTTCATGCTGGAAGGAATTGATAAGAGATGTCTCCAAAAGTAAAATATTCTGATGTAACTGAGCCTAGGATCAACAGAGATAAAAGTTTGTGAGAACAGATAAGGCCTCTTGGAAGTTTCCCCTGAGGGGTGTTTGTATTACTTTGGGGAAATGGGAAGAAGGGAAGGGATTTTCCTGATTCTTCCTAATCAGATTCAAATCTCGCCTTTGCACAGGTGAGCCATAAATAGATATTTGAAAAGCTGCAATTGTGGATGGGCTTCTGCTCCTGCTGGACTCACTCTCGTTCCAATTCCATCAGAAATGGTGAAGATCAACGCGGAGTGATGCTGCTAAAGGTCAGGAGTGAAAAAGAGTTCAGCATAACAATAATTTAGAGCACCTGCAGAAGATATTGCACCAACTATTAAGAGATCAATTGAACCATTATTTTTTTTTAAAGGTTGTGCTTGACCAGTCTCAGTGCTGAAGGTGAGAAGGCTGAGGCTGTTGGGGCAGAAGGAGAGAACGTGGAGAGGAAGCACCCTCCAGGGGCCTCTCCTGATTGGGAACTGGTGATGGAGGAGCAGCAGTGGAGGCTGCAATGTGATGATGAGGAATGAGAGCTACAAATGGTCCCCAGCCAGCTGCTGTCCTAAAGCTGCCTTCTCCCCGGAACGTGTTGGTTGCGTGCCACAGCAAATTAAACTGCAGTCGTCTGCTCTTGAGGACTCAGACTCCCTTATCTCCCTTTAATCCTAACAATGTAGATTAGACAGATGATAGAAAACTGTATGCACTTTAATCTATTTCTCGCCTTTAATTTTGAAGAATTAGCCTATTAGACCACTAAAAAGTAATTCTAACTTTTCTTTCAACTATCACTTTTCATCTGGTATAAGCATACCTGAGAAATTAATAACTGGTACGAAAATTATTCTCTCCAGTGACATTGTATAACCTGTGATCTTTAGGCTGATTAGTGGGGAAATTGTAATAGTAAACACAATTCTTGAGCAAAAAGACTGTCACACGCACACACCCTTGAGAACTAATTGTCTTCTGAGAAAATGTTGAATTTTCACAGGCTCATTTATCCTTTGAAAGTTGTGCACAAAGAAATGGTTTTATTTTTCCTTTGGAAGTGGTTTAATGTTCTTACAATGGGACCACCCTTTTCCTTCTGCTATGGACTTCCTTTTCTTTATAGGCTTTATGATGTCCCTCTGCTTTCTATATTAATTCTACTCTTTGCATTATTGTCAACATTCTTAATCATCGCAATCAATTTTTTTTTTTTTTTTTTTTTAAGGATTGTCACCTGGGCTAACAACTGTTGCCAATCTTTTTTTTTTTTTTTCTGCTTTATTTCCCAAACCGCCCCCCTCCCCGGTGCACAGTTGTATGTCCTCGTTGCAGGTCCTTCTAGTTGTGGGATGTGAGACACCGCCTCAACGTGGCCTGACGAGCAGTGCCATGTGCATACCCAGGATTTGAACCCTGGGCCGCAGCAGTGGAGCACACTAACTTAACCACTGGGCCACGGAGCCGGCCCCACAATCAATGTTTTTTGAGGACTTGATTTTGAACATACTCATGTGTCGAAGGCTTTGATCTTCATGGATCAAAGGTTGTTTTAAATTTCTATATTGATACTATCAATCTTATTCTTCTCGCTATACTGAGGCATTTAGAGAAAGTATGACCACACCTCAGGTCTCAAAAAATGCTTAAAAGGGGAGAGAAAAAAGTTGACAAACTGTGTTCACAAATAATTATGGCAGGACTAAAGAAAATAAAGAACCATTCAAGACATTTAATAAGGTAACCACATGTCCTGGTTTGCCTACAATGGTCCTGTTGTAATTATTAATAGCATTCTCATTCATTCTCAAATGTGTCCTGATTTGGATGATTAATTAGTTAGACTTCCTATATTGCAAAATAACATGATCAAAGAGGTACTTTGTTAAGTTTAGGTTGGTCGGTGACTTCTGCTGGTAATCTTTCATTCAAAACTTAAAACATCTAAATGTACACAGATCGTTAAGAATACAAGTTGTCAAAGGGGACACATCTGCATAACTAGCACCCAAAACAAGAACTAGAAGATTATTAACACTCTGGAAAGCGACTTCATGCCATCTCCTAGCCATTCCCCCTCCATCAAGGTAACCACTATCCAAAGTTTAGAGAGATGGAATCTTGCAGAATTGTTCTATCAGCATCTTTTTTTTTTTTTTTGAGGAAGATTAGCCCTGAGCTAAGTGCTGCCAATCTTCTTCTTTTTTACCAAGGAGGACTGGCCCTGAGCTAACATACATGCCCGTCTTCCTCTACTTTATATGTGGGATGCCTACCACAACATGGCTTGCCAAGCGGTGCCATGTCTGCACCTGGGATCTGAACCAGCAAACCCTGGGCCACCGAAGCAGAACATGTGCACTTAACTACTGAGCCACCGGGCTGGCCCCACCATCAGTATCTTTCACTCAGCATTATGGTTGTGATATTCTTCTATGTTGTGCATGGACTTTATTTTCATTGCCGAATAGTATTCCATTACACAAATACACCACAATTTGTTTACTTATTTATGCTATAGTTGATAAATTTTTGTATTGTTCCCAATTTCAGAATTGGAACAGGGAAATGGTGAAGAGCCCACTTTGGAACTAACTATAATGATCTTCACTAGTCATTCCAAATCTTTTGGATGTGTACTTTTTAATTTATTTTTATGTTTATTTTTTTGAGGAAGATTAGCCCTGAGCTAACATCCGTGACCAATACTCCTCTTTTTGCTGAGGAAGATTGGTCCTGAGCTAACATCTGTGCCTATCTTCCTCCATTTTTCATATGTGGGACGCCTGCCACACCATGGCTTGATAAGCAGTAGTAACTCTGCATCTGGAATCTGAACAGGTGAAGCCCGGGCCACTGAAGCGGAGCATGCAAACTTTACCGCTGTACCACGGGGCCAGCCCCTACTTTTTTATTTTGAGAAACTGCAGCCCCACATGAGATTATACTTGACCTTTTATATACATTAAAAATATATAATGTGAAAAATTTATAAGTTAAATAATGATTTAATTGTGTTATTGGATATAACTATATACATTTGAAAAATAGTCATGTTTGCTGGTGTGAAACATATTCACACATTTTATGATTCTTTGGACACTGGTACACACAGTAATGCTCGGCAAAAGCTCCAAGCCTGATGACTTGCACATAAGATAATGAGAACTCAATTCAGGTTGATGGCAGAGCAGTTGAAAAGATGCTTTAAGTGTTACTTTGAAATATCAGTATAACTTGGTGATAAATTAGATATTAGAGGTAATGATGAGTAGATCACTTCAACAAAGTCTTATTCATAATCTCCTCTAATAGGGAAACCTAACATTCTTGGAATATGATTCAGGAAAAAGAGATGAATAAAATAACAATGGCAAATTTTTCATTGTCTTGCTTTTTATGAAAAGTACCCGGTCATATTTCAACATATACAGACTTGTGATTGAGTGCCAAAGTCCGATTTATAAACTGACATATCAACAATTTCAAATATACTTCTTTCATGAAATCAGGAAATAAAAGAGATTTATTCATTTGCTCTATTTTTAGTCATAACCACTAATGCTTAGACTCTTGCGAAATTAACACAGGCTAGGCTGGGTGAGCATAATTCTTTGTTGAGTTTGTTGTGAATCATTTGCAGATATATGAACCTCTTTCCACTGATTTGGCATCCAAGAACCGGAACTATAATTTACATCCCGTCTCTAATCTTGGGCAGACTAAAATTATATGAAGTCAGACATACAGTGAAAGATCTACCACTTAAAGGATTGAGTGATTTGGGATACTTATTTAACTCCTCAGAATCTCACTTTCTTCACAGAAGTGGAACATAAGCAATGAATAACATGTAATATTTAGAAAAACTGTGTAGCAAAACAGGGTGGGGCTATATAAAGCCGAAAATTTCTAATAAGAAGGTTGAAGGATAAATCAAAGATAATAGTAAGAGAATCTGTACACACTGCTCACAGAGGGAGTAGGGGAGGTCGATGGCCTGTGTCGTGCCCCAGGCAAGGACCTCAGGATCTGCTCTAGTCCAGTGCCCGCAGTTCAGTGTCTCCACAGAACTGTTCCATACCCCTGCTATCAATGCTGTCCTGAGATATTTGGATATGTTGAGAGTGAATGTGCAGATTCCAGGAACTCTGGTGACAAGTGGAGAAAAAGATCAACTTAGTAGAGGAATGCAGTTACCTAAATTTTGACATTAGATTTGAGAGTTGCTATTATAGACTGAATGTTTGTGTCCCCCGAAAATTTGTATGTTGAAATCTTAACTCCAAATGTGACGGTATTAGGAGATAGGCCTATAGGAGTAAAAGAGGTCATGAGGGTGGAGTACTCATGAATGGGATTAGTGCCCTTATAAGAAGGGACGCGGGAGCTTGTTCCCTCTCTTTGCTGTCTGCCATGTGAGGATACAGCAAGAAGTCAGCCTTCTGTGAGCCAGGAGGAGAACTCTCACCAGACACTGAATCTGCCACTGCCCTGAACATGGATTTCCAAGCCTCCAGAACTGTGAGAAAGAAATCTTTGTTGTTTTTAAGCCACCCAGTCTATGATATCCTATGATAGCAGCCCAAGGTGATTAGACAGTTGCCTTAACTTTGGACCACTGTAAAACCTACTTCTGTGGCCAAGCAGAAAGATACAACTAAAATAAAAACCATTACTTTAAATGTCTTGTCTCTTTGTATGTTGTTCTGGTAACCCAAAGAGAGAAGCATAAATATTTCTGAAAGAATTCATATGCTAATATACATGATTGTCATGAAGATTAGTAACTGAAACGTTTGTATACAAGGTCTTTATCATGGTGCTTGATTCACAGACAGAATTCCCCAGAGTTAACTTGTCTTCCATTGGTGTGACTATGTTTCCAGATAATGACACAAGAGGTTATCTAAGATCCCTTCCAGTTTAAAATGCCATGATTCTATGTATCAGATATTTAGAGGCTAAGAATTGTAATGAGCATGATGGAAAATATTTTTTTCTTTTTTTTTGAGGAAGATTAGCCCTGAGCTAACATCTGCCACCAATCCTCTTTTTTTTTTTTTTTTTTTTTGCTGAAGAAGACTGGCCCTAAGCTAACATCCATGCCCCTCTTCCTTTCCTTTATATGTGGGATGCCTGCCACAGCATGGCTCGACAAGCAGTGTGTAGGTCCGCAGCTGGGATCTTAACTGGTGAACCCTGGGTCATGGAAGCAGGATGTGCAAACTGTGGAATGTGCAAACTTAACCACAGTGCCACCAGGCCGGCCCTGCATGATGGAAAATTTTGAAAGAAGAAGTATTTTCTTTCATTCCAATTCTTGTGCACATAGTAGGTTCAGCTTACGGAGTAAAATTATCATAGCATAATCAAAAAGCACATCACTAATACAATGGGAAATTATTCAAACCGAGAGAGAAAGAGCTGTCTGATCACAAGAAAGAGAAAAGAAGAAAAGAACTAATTGAGAGGAAAATGTTCCCATTTTATATTCATAGGGTTGGTAGCTGGTAATTATACCTGCTAGTTACAATGTACTGGTTATTGTTCTTTACCAGCATAATACTTTGCTTATATCCATGTATGATATTTATAAAAAATTATTTTCAGGGGCCAGCCCCGTGGCTGAGTGGTTAAGTTTGCATGCTCTGCTTCGGTGGCCGTGGGTTTCACTGTTTCGGACCCTGGGCATGGACATGGCACCACTCATCAGGCCATGCTGAGGTGCATGCCACATAGCACAACCAGAGGTGCTCCTAAGTAGAATATACAAGTATGTACTGGGGGGCTTTGGGGAGGAGAAGAAAAGGAAAAAGAAAAGAAGATTGGCGACATATGTTAGCTAAGGGTCAATCTTAAAAAAAAAATTATTTTCACTGTAATTATGCACCTATACCCTCCATTAGGTTAAAATCTCTTTGACAAAAAAGTCTTATTAGTTAATTAATAGCTAATTAATTAATACATTCTATATTTTAACAGATTTTATTTAGTTCCTACTGTATGCAAGAAATTGCTCTAAGGCCTGAAGATACGGTCGTGAACAAAGATGGAAAGCCCCTCTCATAGAGAAATTTATATTCTAGTGGGAAATGACCTTATATTTTAGTGGGAAAATGCCAAGAATAGACAAATAAGTATATGCAAAGAGATGATAAGATCTATAAAACAATGAAACAAGCTAAGGGAGATAAAGAATGGTAGGTGCATCGTTTTATAGATGTTTGTCAGGGAACATCCATGTGATATGTTCACATCTGAACAGAGACCAATGACAAATTACAAAGCCATGCAGCTATCTTGGATAAGATTGTTCCAGGCAGAGGCAAGAGGCAATATAAAGGTCTTGGTATGCATATTAGATTGTTAGGGCTGCCATAAAAATATACGTCAGACTGGGCAGCTTAAACAACAGAAATTTATTTTCTCACAGTTCTGGAGGCTGGAAGTCCAAGATTAGGGTGTCAGCAGGTTTGGTTTCTTCTGAGACCTCCCTCCTTGGCTTGTAGATGGCTGCCTTCTCACTGTGTCCTCACAGGGCCTTTTCTCTGTGTGTGCATCCCTGGTGTATCTCTTTCTTATAAGGACACCAGTCTTATTGGATTAAAGCCCTATCTCCAAGTATAGTCACAGTAGGAGTTAGGCCTTCAACATATGAATTGTGAGAGTGACACAATTCAGTCCTTAACAGTGTATTTAAGGGGCATCTAAGGAAGGATGCTGCTGGATCAGAGTGAGCAAAGGAGACATAGAAAGAGATGAGATCAGAGAGGGAGCGGGTTAAAATCATGTGTGGTATGAGGCAATATAAGGATATTAGATTTTGCTTCTAATAAAATGTAGAGCCATTGGACAGTATTTTAACTAAAGAGAGACATGATCAATTTTTTTTTTTTTTAAGTGTCACGCTGGCTGCTGTTTGGAAGAAAGAATATAAGAGGGCAAAGATAGAAATGGGGAATGAATAAAGAAGTCACTGCAGGAAATAGCTATGGTTGCTCGGACCAAGAGACTGAATTTTTCCCAGTGCTTAGAAAGCTTCCTTAAAGATTATCTTTTCTTTATTAATGTGCATTGAATGAAAGGATAGTTAAATAAACAAAGGGCATAAACACACTAAAATAAGTTTACATTATTAAGTATATTTTGTTAAAAAACTGATCAATCTATTTATGAATAAAAATGATGCACTTTGGTCTTGTGAGGAAAATGTCTGATTAGATGATTAGATCTTTCATTTGTTATTGTTTGTCTTGGAATAATTTTGTGAGAAGAGTTGCAGAAACATCTATTGAGTGCCTATTAAGTATAAGGCAGTGTGATAGAAACTGAGGATAAAAAAGATGAATATTAAACATTTCCTGAAGAAATTTACAATCAGCTTGAAAGTTTAAAAAAATCTTCTTGGAAGTGCTGACACCTGAATGGAATCTTAAAGATAAAATAGAAGTTATCCAATTAAAATAATAGAAGAATTGGAACTCAAGATAGAGATAACAGTGTGGACAAAAGTATGAAGGCGAGAATTATATGGCAAATACAAAAAAAATAAGGATGCAGTGTATTAGTATGTAAAGTGAAGGTACTGAACATAAGTGATGAACGTGAGCAGAGGCCACATTTGAAAGTCCTTCTTTTGCTACGTAAGATGCTTAGACCATATTTCAAGAACAATCAGAAAACGATTGGAGGATTTTATGTGGAGAGTGACATGATTAAAATTTTAAGATGTTCTGTCAATCAAGGCAGGCTGTTAAGCTGTGATAACAAATTAACTCCCAAATCTTTGTGTCTTTGGCTGGAGGAACTGGGACTCAGAACTAACTATCCACCGAGGAAACCTGGCTAACAGTCCTGCACAATCCTTTTTGATTGCTAATGCTGGGGAATAGAGACTGGAAACTCACACATGGACTTTTCATCACCTTCATCTGAAAACAACCGCATCCCTACAGAAACCATTGCCTGAAGAAACCACATGGCCCTACTCAACTGTTAGAAGTCTGAAAAGGCCCGAGTTTTCCTATATGCAGCAGGGAAGAAGAACTTGCAATGTTGGTGAGCAGTAGTGATTTCTACCACTATTGCGCCACTCTGAGGCAGTCAGGAAAATAGATTTGCGTAGTACAATACTGAAAACGGAAAGTACCTAAATGATTTAGTCAAAATATTATAAGTGGATTGATCAGATTAGTAGAGATGTAGATAAGGTCTAGGGGGATAATATCATAAATATTTGGGAATTAAGATAATCAGAACTTGATGATTAATTTATTCAAGTGTGATTCGAGGCAAGAGTGAAGAGGAAGTAGGATTTCTGACATATCTAAGTGGGTAAATGGTAGTCAATTAATCAGACTAGAATAGAATACTGGAGAACCAGAAAGCTTCATAGGTGGGATGGGAAAAATAAGTCTTACTTTTGAGTTGGTTGATTATAAGATGCCTGTGCAACAGGAAATATATAAATACAAAAGAAGAGTATAAACATCAAGCTGGTGCTAAGATTGCCCAAAAGAAGAATGTGATTCGAAAAGAAGAGTGGGACAAAGGTCAGGCCTTGGGGGAATTCCCAGCATAGGCAGAGGAGAAAAAACAGAGCAGACAGGAAAGCGTGATTAGAAGTGTAGGTGGAGAAGCAGATGAAAGAAGAGTCAAAAATGTCAGAGTGGGAGGGTTTCAGAAGAAGATAACGTTCAATTTCATTTGTACGTGTGGGCCTTTGTACTACAAACAAAATAAATTCCAGCTAGAATAGGATCTAAATGTAAAAAGCAAACCTTAAAGCTCTAAGAAAATACAGCAGAATAATTTTCTGATTTTGGGGTAACAAAGGATGTCATAAATCCTAAACTATAAAGAAGAAAATGAAAAAATAAGACTGCATTAAAGCTTCTGTATAAGGTAAAAATTAAAAGGTGTTCATTAGATTTGGCGATATGTTTATTGGATCTTCCTGCCAAAGAAGTTTCAGTGACTTCAGCAGAAACTAGAAGAGGCCATAGCATCAGGGAAGGGTTAATTTTTTTGAAGGGGCCAAACATGAGCATATTTATAAAACAGAGGAAAGGATCAACAAAGAGATCATTTTAGGATAGGCATATTTTGAAAGATAATTTGAATATTAAAGCTACTACAAAGTTGGGAGGATATACTTTTATTAAAGGAGAACTTCGTCTGCTGAATAGAGGCCTTAGAGATTGTTCAGCTCTTTCTGGAACCATCTGCTGCCTGATCTCAAGTCTATAAACAGAAATAATGACTTAGACCAGACGGACATGAAAATGGTACTTTGATTTGGCGTGCCCGCCAAGAAGCAGACCTCGAGCAAGGATTTGAGTGAAAGGAGTTACTTTAGGAGATAATCATAGGAATCATTGGAAGGAAAGGGGGAAAGTGTAATAGGTAGGGAAGAAACCCAAAAAACAGGTACATTATCAAGCCAGCTACTACTGTGGGCAATTAGAACTTAACTCCACTGGAGGATTCTGGGAAATGGTGTAGAAGGAAGCTTCAGAGTTATCCCTACCAAGGAGTGAGCAAGCTACAGTATTGATCCATCAACTCCCTGTTCGCTCATTGTTGAGGGCCTTTCCCAGGGCATGGATTGTTCAGCATTCTGTGTGTGCCCTGCCTGCAGGCTGAGAGTGAGAGTCAGAAACAAACCCTCAGATAGAAGGGTAGGTGTCAGCGTTACCGCAGAGGTGAATCCCCAGAGGGTATGAGAGGCAGTGACAACGTCTGCTACAGGTGGGCGGCCCAGGAAAGAATCCCCGAAGTGCAGCAACGGACAAATGCACCATTATGTGGCCTTAGGCACATTCTTTCATGTTTCTGGGTTAATCTACAAAATGAGTCCTGTCTTACAATGCTAGGGCTGCCATATCAAAATGCCACAGACCTGGTGGCTTAAGCAACAGAAATTGATTTCTGCACAGTTCTGGAGGCTGGAAGTCCCACAAGGGGCCAGCAGCAGCGTTTGTTCACTCTGAGGCCTCTCTCTGTTGCGTGCAGGTGGCCTCTCTGCCTCTTCACGTGGCTGTCTCTGTGCACGTGCACCCCCCAGTGCCTCCCTGTGCGTCCAAATTTCCTCTTCTTACAAGGGCACCAGTCAGATTGGATCAGGGCCCACCCTAATAGCCACATTTTAACTTAATCACCTCTTTAAAGGCCCTGTCTGCAAATACAGTCACATTCTGAAGTGAGGTACGAAGTTTGGAGGAACACAATTCGGCCCATGACAAGTGGGCTGGTTTTACAGTCCCTAAAGTCTATTCTGATAACACTTTTTTCTTTTTAAGCTTGATCTTTAAGCCTCTCCCAAATGCTATTTTTTTCTGAATGTGATTCATTCTTTTTTCTATGCTGCAGTTAACCCTTAAATGCACAGTCCCCTTTGATCTCCTCTGTAAGAGATCAATATTCCCACCTTGAGATATTCATCAAGTACACCCCCTACTGTGAAAAGACAAGCTTTCCGCATCCTGTCTCTGACATTCCTCTCTTTGTACCTTCAGCTGCCTGGGAGGGGCAGTGCTGTCTCGTGTATCAGACAAGAAACTGCCAGTCAGTCCGGGGATTTGGAATTTTCAACTCTCTCTTCTGAATGCCTGAAGCAAATCACTTACCCTCTCTATATCTCAGTATCCACATTTAGAAAATCAGACTAACTGGTATCTGTCTGAGAAGGGTATGATAAGGACAATCAAAAGATGCTGTATAAAGTTTGAATACTTAAGTATTGTAGTAAGAAAAGTATATATTATATAATGACTTTTCAGCTATTGTCCTGATGATTTTTAACTGACACAAAAGACTCAGTTTTTAAACTTGGACTATATTCTGAAAAATGGCTCAGTGTTGCGTCCTCAGATAACTGGGAAGGGGCAGAAAGAAATATTCAAAGTACTCAGAGAATTTCTAGGTGGACCAAATATAATCTCCAGATTGAATAGATAAGCTTTTCTTTCACATACACTCATATACACATACACTTTGACAAATATATGTAGATACTGTTGAACCAAATAAAACTTTAAAACAATTTTTATATTAATAATAATTTAGTGATTATGTATAATTCAACTAGTGTCCAAGAAAACCACAACTATTAGGGTCGGCCAAATTTTGTTGATATTAAGAAGGAATACTTATACATGAGACTCATAGCTCTAAGATTTAATTTTTGCTTCGGAAATTAGTTGCTACCACATGAAGCATCTTTTGTTTCGTTTAGCAAATCTTCTAATTGAAAATAGACTATAATGATGATTATTCCCAAAAGGTTTCATGGTCACAATCATCTAGCAACAAGTTCAAATTCTTATTAGTTCTCAGATTCTGCTGGGGGAGTTTCCAAACTAGAGATTATTCTATCCTGCTGCCAGGGATCTGATTAAGAAGTGTGGCATCCTTAGTGATTCTGTCATGTACCTAGATTTGGTAACCATTGTACTAGATTGCCTGCTTATCAGCTAATCAATAAGTATTCACTTTCTATTTAAAACCACGAGGTTTGCAAGAAAGACCTACTTCTTGTCCTAAAGAAGCTAATATTCTCCTTAGTGAAATAAAATGGCTTTGGTTAAAGTTGCTTGTTATTTTAAACAAAGATTTATTTAGTACCTTCTAATGATGAAGTATTGTTATGCCCTGTAGCAAATAAAGAGTTAGCTGATTTATGCTTTTGGCATCAATGAGCCATAGGCATGTTCTAAAATAATTTAATCAATTCAGAGTTGAAGATTGTGAGGAACAAATGCTAAATACGATTGACAATTTGCAAACCTAATCAACTATATCCTCCAGGAGCCCAGGCTGCTACTTGTAAGTATTCTCGAGAAGACAGAAGAAAGGAAGTCCTTCTGCAATCAACTCGTCAGGCTGAATGTGAGAAAGAAGCCTGGTCAAGGGTAAGAACACTGATTTTTGATTTACAAAGGACCAGTAGAGTAGCACCACCATTCTTGATAAAAGGAAGTTGCTTGATCATGGTTATTTTCTGTGTTTGGTTGTGTAAAGTATTAGGACCAAACATGCAGCTGGTTAACTAAATGTTCTCCATAGTAATCTGTGGATGGAAACTGCTCCAAAATGTTTTTTACAGAATGTGCTTTGGAATGGCAATCTGGTTGAAGGGTAGTGTTTATATTAAAGTGACTCTCCAAAACTGTTGATGGGCCTGAGAATGCATCCTGCTTGCAATCTAGCAAGTTAACTTGCTGCAGTTTTGTGGGTGCTGGAAGAAGCAACCAGACATCTGGTATGAGACAGATGGCTTTATTACCCACTGTACAGCATGCTGCATGAGATACACGTTTGTGTGATTTCCTTTGGTCTCCCAAACCCATGAGGTGATGGGAAGAGGCCCAGAAAGATACTGCATATGTGGTGGGTTTCATCACAGCTGAGGGACTTCAATTCTCGGGAACTCAGATATTTCATAATGGACTGCAAGCAAACCTGCCTTTTGTTCTGAAGGGAGATAGTAACTCTGTTATACTGGGCAGTAAACAAGCCTACCCTTTGCTCCAGAGGGGCACACTATCTCTGTTTTTCGTGACTGTTCACTACACAAATGTCCTTGGAAAGATAGTTTTAGAGCAAAGATTGTCAGTGCCTCTGCTCACAAGAAGTGTAGAGATAAGAGAGACCATGAAGAATTGTCTTCCAACACCTGTATTATCTATAAATCATAAGATTTTCACTTAGTCTATATTTGCTTTAGGATCATTTTCAGGGGCTAATGGCATGGGCGGGAGAAATGTACCTCTCCCAAGCAACTGCTTGGAACTGACAATAACTAAATATGTTTACACTGTTTCAGCAATTTTGTTAATTAGGTTATGTATACAATAGAATTTAAATGTTCTAAACAGATTTGATTCTGTTCAGCCTTTGTTAAAAGTCATCTTTGATAGGAGAAAATCCAGCTCCTGCTTAAATGCCTGTAAGCAGCTCCTTATCTGATACATTCATTTTTTGAGGGCTTAATTTGACTGGGCATTGTGCTAGGCACTGGGGACACATGTATGTAAGAAGGAGGCCTTTTTGTCAGGAAGCTTTCCCTTTAATAGAAGAAAAAGAGGAAACACGGGTTCCTGTGAAATCATAGAGAAGAATACCCAATTCATTGTCATGTTTCAGGAAAGGCTTGTTTGGGAGAGGTAAATTTTTAATTGAGTGTTGAAGGACATACGTTATCAAGGCAAGGGGTAGAGAGAATAGTCTAAGAAGAGGGGAATAATGTGTGCAGAGACATGGACAGGAGAAAGCATGAGGTAAGTTCAGGCAACATCAAGCCATTTTGAATTACATGCAGAATTTGTGGGGGTGAGTGGTGAGAGATGAAACTGCAGAGTAGGCAGACAGCAGAACATATGGAGTCTTGTGTGTCAAGCTAAGGAATTTCAAAAATCTATGGTTAGGCTTTATAGAAGCTTTGATGATAAAATCAGATCTGAATTTTAGAATGATCCTTCTGATACCTTTAGGGAGAAGTGATTAGGGGAGAGGTAGAGCTTAGGTCAGAAGATTAGAGGCAGAAAAAAAACAACTTAGATTGTTGTTATAGTAATTAAGGTCTAAATTAAGGATGTGTCGATGAGAATGGGGGAAAATGGATTAAAAGGATATGTAGAGAGTAGAAATAGGACTTGGTGACTGATTCAATGTTGGGAGTTAGAAAGTCTAGGATGACTTTATTGTTTGTAACAGTGCAACTGTTCAAGAAAACAATTTTGGAAGAGGAGTAAGTTTGTGTGTGTGCGAGTGATGGTGATAAAGAGATTATGAGCTCGTTTTGCACATATTGAGTTTGTGCTGGGTGGAAGTTAAATAAGGTCACTGCAGAGAAGAGAAGCAGAGGGTCAAGAATGGAATCCTGGATAACATCAACATTTACGGGACAGCTGCAGTTGTTAAAATTCTGTATTATTATAACTCCTAGAAAATTGGTGTGTTACATGGACAACTATCATTTCTTCTAAAAACAAAATGTAAAACAAATAATAAGGCTTTTGAAACAGCAGAAGCTTAATGTTTTCTCTCTACTTCTTGACATAATGATATCCTTGAGGATATGTCATTATATGTAGACAAAATTGTCAAAATGTGCAGTCTGCACAAAAAAGCTGGATGAAAGCTTGAAACTTCTAGAAAAGGAAAAGTTAGATGAATGGTTTTTATAGGGAAAACTATTAGAAAAGTATTTACTTTTTTGTAATAGCTACATTAAAAAAAATAGTGGACTTTAAAAAACTATAAAATAGAGCCGTTTGCTAAAGGGATATATTGGAAGCATTTAATTTGTGACCCTATAAAAAAGTAGATTCTTTTTAAAATATAGATAGTTATTTGACCCTCAAGGGACTCTAATACTGATTACTGTACTATTTTTTCTTCAGGGACATTCATTTAAGGGGTTTTTATTATTTGGGTAAAATTGATTTAGTGTATAAAAAAGCATTCTTATAATAGAGCTATTCATCTGGAAGGTTAGCATTCTATTAGATTTTATTTTGCTCTGTAGTACATTCTTTTAACTATCTTATTTTAACCAGGTTTTCATTTAAACAATTTCGGCAAATGATAAGACTAATTCCTGAATTTGCAATGAGAATTGTTGGTCTCTTCAGCACATCCTAACGTCAATGATATTTCTTGGTCAATAAACTTATGATAAGATGTCCTGTGTCATTATCAAGCAATGGAATTTCAAAATATCGATCACTTCTGTTGTTTTCCAGCCTTAAAAGTAAATTAAAAACAAAATTGAGGATAATCAGTACTGGTGTGGGTGTGGGAAACTTGACCCTCTTACTCCTGGTCTATAGGAATGCACAATCTTGTTGGAGGGTGATTAGCCAACATACATCAAAAGATCAAATAAGTATACTACCTTTGACCCATAAATCGTACTTTTAGGAAATAACTCTAACATAATTATTGGAAAACTATATAGTTTTGTATATAAAACATTGTATATACTTTTTGAAAATGGGAAACAACTTAAAATTGTGACAAAAGAGAGGTGTTTAAATAGGTCTTAATACATACACAGTGGAATACTATGCAACTTTTAAAAAATGAGTATTATGCTTATTGATGAGGTATCATAATATATTGTTTACTGAAAAAAATAACGTCAGTAATTTGACTAGATGGGGCCCAATTCATGCTATTTTGAACCTTGTTGGTTCAAAGTACTCAAGTCCAATAGAACACATAATTTAATAATGATGAGGAATTCACATTTTCAGTGCACAGTGAAATGTCTTCAAAGTCCCGTCTGTACCTCTCACGGCTCCATAGCCTCCAGCTGAATGGCACCTGGTCATGGCTCCTGGATGGTGACTGCTTTCTCCACTCCTTTCAGCCTTGGGTTCATATTTGAGCCTTCTTTGAAGCAAATCACCAGTTTTGTTCTTCCAACTTTGTTTCTCCCTGCTCATTTCCCTGTTTCTGTGTCATAAAAGTCTAGAAAAGACTGGGGAGGTTTAGTATGTGTGAAAACAAAAACAAACTTCCCTCTTATCAGTTTTTGTGGCGTGGAAAGTAAGCTATGAACCCTCCAAAGCTAATAAATTTAACATAATTTTATGTCATTTAAAAACTATGTGTATAGAAACACACATTACGTATAGTCTAGAATAATAAATCAGAACATTGAAAGTTGTTGTTGCATAGTGGTAGGATTTCAATTAGTCTCTATTTTTATATGCTTTCCTATAAGTTCTGAATTTTTTTACAATAAGCAGATATTGCTGTTATAATCAAAAGATAGAATAATGTTTCAAAAGCGTTTTACTACAGGCAGACGAAACATCATTTATTTTGAAATTTGCCTGATGTCCCCTTTATTCAATGCTGAGCAAATATATCAGGTCTCAAATGTTCGATCAGCAGATCTGCACTAGCCTTCACTATTAGAAATTGTAATCTTGAGCTCAAACATTGGACCATATCAGCATAAAAAATTTAATAAGTGTATCCTTCCTACAAAAAAGATATTAACATAGGAAAAACTCACATACTTCATTTTTTACCTCAAAAATTGATTTTGTAAAATTAAATTAATTTTATTAGAGAAAACAAAGGCTGCAGTGATGATTCTCAAGGAAAAGACTAGGGAAAAAGGAAGTCCTTAACCTGCTCTGTTTCATACAAAACAAAAGGCAAATTATCCTGATGCCTCGGTTTGCAATCGCACAAAATGTGGCAGGTTTTTTTAATGAGATGATGACAATTTTTGATGATCTGACTCATTTAAACTGCAAATGTCCTGTGTGGAACATGCTTCTGGATAGCAGAGAAAGTCTGGGTAATGGGGACCTTTCATAAAGGGATTTATCCATTTATATATCTTCATCTTTGCTGAATAAGAATGGAAATTTTACATTTTGACTGAAGACCTGAAGAGTGACAAGTATACAATCTACCAGTTATTAATTTCTGGGACCTAGTTGTTAATGCCTCTTTGAGGTGTAGGGGATTAAGCAAAGGTTCAAGTGAAAGATTTTACTTCCCTTAGTTGAGAGACCAGTATGGTCAAGGGACCATAGGGAATGTCCAATTGGTCTCGAAATTTACACACTTTCTCAGACACTGGAAACCTAGCTATTGAGTCAGTTCACGGCTTTTTAGAGAAAGCTGCATGAAATTCAGAGTAAGCCATGATTTCTCCTCACACTGACTGACTACAGACTGAAATTTAAGCTCATTACTTGTGGTGGAAACAATACTACTTCTGAAACACATCCATGCACTTTTTTCCACTTCTTTGTTTCTGATCTCCCTGTCTTCAGCCAGAGGCATATGTTAAATCTGGGGACTGATGTGGATTGTATTAGCAAGGATGCTAAATAAAGTCAATATTTAGCTCCTAGCATCCAGAGTAGCATTTTGAATCCTCAAGGTCACAGTCATGAAAATTAGCTGAAGTAGGGAGTGCAGAGGATTTTCTAAAATCATTTAGCTTTCATGAATATATCAGGAACTATCCCTGAGAGACTCCATCATCAAATTCAACAATAAGCCAGGAGTGGAGAAAACCGAGAATATGTTTTAGGAAGTTTCTCTTTGTAAGAGTGGGTGAGAAGCCCACCTAGTTTGGTCCTAGGGGATTGTGGGAAGAAGGGAAGCTCAGTATGGTGAAGGGATCAGGAGTTGATGGCTCTGCTTTCTCCTCCTCAGAATGAAAGCTGAGGACACCTTTCTGGGCGCTGCCTGAGAGAGCCTTAAGGTTGCTAGGAGAGGATCAGCAGGATGCAACTTCCAACAGGTCCCAGAGCAAGAATATGTCAAAGAGTAGAGGTGGTTAGATGACTGAGGATAGCGACCCTCAAACAGGGCTCTGCTTCCACCATATGGCTGTATGGGTGATGGTGAATTCAGAAGGTCCCTTGGGATACAGAAAGACCGTGGAGGAGAACTGGGAGAATCTGCACTACAATATTGTGTGGGGTCAGCAGAAAGGGTCCAATGTGTTGCAAAATCCTCAGCTTGAGGGGGTGACTACCAGAAGCACAGCCTTAAAAGATCAGCTCTGGGACCAGAACAGACCTGCCACTCTGCTGTTGAGACTGTCAAGGGTTCAGAAAATACAATACAGACTACATGGCCACTTCACCCCTGCATCTATGATGGCGCAGAGTATCTTACTGAACCAGATACCTTCTTGTACTATTTTGGAGAAGGATAGGGGAGAGGGAAGAAAGCTAGAATGTCAATAATTTACCAAAAAGTGACTGAATGGAGGAGATTATTTAAAATGGAACAGACAAGATGCTATTTTTTCAGCAAATGCAAAGTTTAGTTATCCCTCTTTCTCCCCCTACTCCATTGTGTATTAGGCTCAGGAACAAGATTAGAGCCGTTAGTGAGGAACAAAGATGCTGCATTTTTATCAGTCATCAAAGTGTAGTGTGTTAAACTTTTCAGACGCTTACCTTTGTTTAATATGTGGTTGTTCAGGGTAGAGGGTGTGATTTGTAAGAGCAAGCCTTATCTTGACTATTAGAAGTAGGGAAATAGATATTAAGATCTTTAGGGATCCCTCACAGTATGGGAGTGAAGTCTAAGATTCTACATTGTAAAAAAATCTCCAACAGTACAGCCAACAGGAGAAGCTAAAGATTAGGTTAGAAACTTTAGGGTGATTGTTATATACTTGAGTGCCATACTTGATCCACTACTGCTAGTGTATAAATCAAGGCCCATGGATTGCAGAGGATAATGATTTGACCTAAAATTGTTAGGTGAGCTTAGTTCTGAGTTCCTGTGTGGCCATTGACTTGCTCTGGGATATTGAACAAGCAGCTTAATTTATCTGAAGCTGTTTGCTCTTGTATATAATGGCTCCAAAATGGATGTTGGTTGGTCTGGACTGGATGATATCTGAAATCATTTTCAACATTCTATCATTCTCTGACTAGGCTTTGGTCTTTGAAAACCAGTTGAAACCCTTTAGGGCTATCCCTCATATTTTCCCTTAAGGAAGGATTATGCCAGTTTATACAATTCAGAGAGCAAGAGAATAGTGAACAACAAGGAGACAAGGTAATGCAGTGGTTAAGGGTGTGGGCTTCAGGGTAGGGCCATCTGGGTTCAAATTCTGACTCCATCACTTAAAGCTGTGTGACCTTACTTAACTACCTCAAGCCTCAGGGTCTTCATATGTGAACTGAAGATAATAATAAGAGGGGCCAGCCCGGTGACACAGCGGTTAGGTTCACACGTTCCACTTCAACAGCCCGGGGTTCACAGGTTCAGATCCCAGGTGCAGACATGACACTGCTTGTCCAGCCATGCTGTGGTAGGCGACCCACATATAAAGTAGAGGAAGATGGGCACGGATGTTAGCTCAGGGCCAGTCTTCCTCAGCAAAAAGAGGAAGATTGGCAGCAGATGTTAGCTCAGGGCAAATCTTCCTCAAAAAAAAAAAAAAAAGATAACACCTATCTTCTCCTCATTCTGCTCTTCCTATCCCTTAAGATGTCAATGAAATCTTTCATTCAAGAATGCAATCTATATTTATTGAATACCTACCATGTGGCAAACATTCCTCTAGGTGCTCTACTTTCCTGTTGGAGAAAATTTTGCAAAGGAAAAATACTGCCACGGTCATGACCACGTTTTTGAACACAGGCAATAACCCGCAATGAGGAGGAAATACTTCCTTTGCCTCTTTAGCTGGGCTTATTACTATTATTATTTTAGTTATTCCTTATATCAAAAGGTATAGCTTTGAGTTATTTTTCAGGTTATTTTTTAAGTGCCTGCTAATTGTTAAGCAGACATATGAGGCTATATCATGGCAGCTGTTCTCTATCTTATAGTGACATACATATGGAAGACCCATTAGGATAGGGTTGATCTAGGATATCTGCAATTCCCTGCACTCTAGCTGCGTATCCATCTTTTCTTCTGCCAATAAAGCAGGCATACCTATGTATGCATTTGAGCCTATTGTTATAAAATAAATAGCATTGAATATTGCATAACATATTTAAAAAGTAAATTATTCACAAATTGTTTATGAAATGCATTCTTACTGGTAGAGTGCACCCACTGAACTTAAGAACTATGCTTTAGATGTTTGGAAATTTCAAGACTTTTAATTGGGCATTTGCTGTTAAATATGAAGCTAGGAAATCTAGATATAATTCCCTATTCTTCTACTTACTAATTATGTGCTAATGAGCAAAGCCCCCAATCTCTGTGACCTTCAGTTTATCATAGGATAAGATGCAAATATTTCTATCCTCACTGAATTATTGTGAGACTTGGATAAGGTCATATATGCTAAGTTCCACTGCACAAATATTATTTACAGCTCTTGGTCTTTGGAGGTTTGTTTAGATTGTTATTGCCTTTATATTTGATCTTTTAAAGCTATTATTGCCTACTATCTTATGCTAATCTAAATAGAACATTTATTTTTCTTTAATTGCTTTTTATGATCTATTACACAGAATGTGGGGAGTAGACATTGTGGGGAAATTTTAATCCTAGATTTTTTTAATAACCCACGGCTCCACTTTTTCCAAACTATATCCTTTTTCCTATTGAGGGTGTGTAAAGAATGATGGAAAGTTTCCCCAAAGCAACATAACATATATGGCTGCATCTGCTTTTTCAGAGTAGCTTTTCATGGTGACATCAATCAAATTGCCATCTTTTAGGGACTACATCCAACAGAACAAATTTAAAATAAAACTTTTTCATGGTAAATAAATAGAATTGTATATGGATTCTTCTGCGCATTGGAATTTATTCCTCTTTATTCTCTCAGCATTTAGGAGTTTGTGAAGAGTCGGAGACAGTGTAAGCCTAGGAAATCCTGAAAAGTGGCTATTGGTATTTGCCTGCATTGTCTATATTTACACACAGCCGGGATCTAAGGGCGGCTCTTCATAAAATGTTTCACAATGTCTTTGACACGGACATTATTTAGAAGGGATTGCTTAAAAAATTTTCCAGACCTGCCCTTTAGACAGCCAAGTCAGAATCTCTGAAAGCGGAGCTCAGCAAACTGTATTCTTATCAGGCTCTTAACAGGTAACCTCAGTTGATTTTTATGGATGCTAGGATTTGAAAAGAATTTGTCTTTCGTAGAAATACTTGCCAATTAGCTTCAGTCAATAGTCTGACAGGAAACAAGAATGAAAACATAGGTCAGAGGAGGATAAAAATTCTAATTAGGTTTTAATAATGCTGAATCCTCTCATTCCAATGGGAAAAATGGTAGATAGTAAATTGGGTCAAGGCTAAAACCTAACATTTTGTTTCTGTTAATGATCAGTGGATTACTAATTGTCCCTTTCTTTCTTGTTTCAAACTGTTCTGGGACTCTAATTTATGTACGGCCAAATAAATCTTGACTTACATGGCAGATGTTTTATTGTTATTATCACTATAAGTGATCACTTTAATAGCTCTCTGATTATATTTATTGTACAATGGATATCTGGGTTCACTGCTTCATAGGAATGAAGTAACATTACTTTCATTGGAAATGTGTTCCAGAAAATGGTTATTCTGGTTAGTTTTCCTTGACAAGAAAACTGTTAAATACTTAAGGCGCAAAGTACAGGGGTAGGTTTCTCAGGAGATGAATAAGATAGGGTCTCTACCTTCTGGAAATTTAATAAAATTAAAGAATCTGGTCTTCATCAAATATCATTAAATTTCTTGACATTTGATGATCACCAATTCTGACCACCTTGCATGGTAGTATCTGCCAATCAAAAGATCACTGAGAGCATTTATGAGGCAATTTATATTCTGATGAATGAATTTGGTATGTCAAATTCCCATATGTCTCACTTCTGTTGAAGTCGGACCAGAGCAAGACGAATTCCTAAAGACAGAATGAACTGTACATTGCTTTCTAAGCAGTAATAAAGATATTGCTTCATCTTTTGTTATATAAATCTAAAGTATCATGAAACATTTTATGACCATTAGTAAAAGAAGGAATCAATTACCTTTGGAAAATTATTGTGGGTGTTTTATAATAATATTTCGGAAATTGCCTAACTATAATTTTTCTTTACTCATCTGCTTCACATAATGACATTATTAATGCATACTTTTGGTGTTGGTGTCATTTGAACTGATATTAAGATTCTTTTCAGAGCTGATAATTAACACTTTTCTGCATAGCAAAGAATATAGTACACATATGGTTTGGTAGTGAAAGATTATTTCCTAACTTTAAGTACGTTTCCTCTCAAGAACATCTAGCTGCCTAAATTTTAAATCCTCTGCTGAAAGTACTTGTTTATATCGTATTCAATGCTTGCCATGGATGCAGCCCTGACCATCATAAGCAACAATGAGGTATGACAACCACTTGGTAGGAAACCCTCTCCTGTCATACAGAGCCCCTTCCTTGGGGCCTGCTCTTAGGCTTTTGGACAGGCTTCCCTTTGACTTTTGGTGGATTGTAAGGGGAAAGAAAGTAACATACATTCAGAGCAAGAAGTAGCAGTGGGATGAATCCTACAAGAGAAGTGTTAAAAGGGTCTTCTGGGAGTTCAGAAAAAATAGGAAGAGAGTTCTGAGAGTCCCTTTTATTACAATCTTTCCAGTTTGGCAACCTGACATCTTTGAGTTTGCAATCAGAATCAAAACAAAATGTTCCTAAGCCCTGTCTAGTTCAGGGTATCATCAACAGACTAACAACAGTGAATTGTATATGTCTCTATAACTATCTATATATGTCTGTTACTGTTAACGTAAATAAACTGATGTATATAATAAATAATGTGGGCTAAGTTCTGATTTGCTAATCATTTCGCTGTTTGTATAAATTCTAAGTAAAAATTCTTTCCGATTTCAGTAGGGGCATTTGATCTAATAGACCTAGACAATGTTTGTTATCAATATCTTTGTGTTCAGCATGGACAGAACAAATGGCATCCAGAAAACGATACCTGGTGAGGACAGTTCCTGTTCAGGTATGGGACGCTTTCACATTGTTGATTCAAAATGTCCTAGTTTCTAGTAACATCCTCAATTATATTTTTAATTCCATTCATATAAGTGTGTTGCCCAACACTTAACAATTTTTTTAACTTTGAGGAATTTCAGGCAACATTTTAAATGAAATGCTTTCAAAACTGGTCCTCTCTAAGTCATGCCCCTCATCCTCTCTATCAAAGGTCTTGATACTTGTTCAGGATGGTATTTTTCTGTTAGCATTCTCAGATCCCTTGTGACTTACCCTTTGTGTAACACTCTATATGGTGGGAGTAGACTGTGACTGTGTGTCTACGTTTGTAGATGTATGTTTATATTTTTGCTGGTTGTGCACACCCCTCCCCCATCTCCCAGCCAGATTGTAAAGCTGCTGAAGGGCAGAAATAAAGTTTTCTAATTGGGTTCCTAACTCCAAAGAGTGCCCTGAACATTGTAGGAATTCAGTCAAGGCAAATGTTAACCAGGTATTAAAGCTTTGTCTTTGACATAACATACTCTATAAGCTAGAAAGTGTGTAATTTATTGCTATTGTCATTTCAGTCAATGGCTTCTTACCAGAGATACTGAAGGGGATCACTGCCTGTTTATCATCTCCTAAGAGTTTAAAATCCTAGGAATGATTTTGCTAGTGAGCTGGCAGAGAATATGAAGTAGCTTCACCAAATATAATGTTCACTGAACAAATATCCTTGGTGAGTTAATTGAATAAAACGAATACTTGCTAACTCTGGTTGCCGGTTATTCTTACTGAATTCACTGGGTGACTAACTTCATTAAAGCGGCCACAGTTCTTGTATGTGAATATACCATGTACCACACCATAGGCAATATGGTAACACTGAGAGGTCCTCTTCATTATATGAAGAAAGCAATTGTCATGGAAAATATAATAGCTCTATTTAGCACCATTCCTTTAAATACCTCAAGTCTCATATATTACTCTTATGTTGCAAACACAGAGAGTGGTTTTATGGTATTTAGTTGGATCTGTTAGATTACAGATTCTTAAATTGGGACTTATATCCACGAGTGAGTTTCAGGGAATTTGCGAACCCTATGAAATTCTGTTAACAAATTTGCATATTGGTGCCTCTTTCTGGGAAGAGAGTTTACTGCTCTTAGTAAACATATAAGAAGCGAAAGCTCTAAAAGAATTAATGGAAAATGCACTGAAATAAGTATTTATATAGATGCTGCCAAAATAATTAGAGGATTAAATATTAGAAAATAACTTTCCCAGATTCTGTGATTCTAAGAAAATAAGTAAGCATTTTGCTCATTTGTCTGACAAAAACATGTATATTGTCTATCTTTTACACAGTTTGGGCTCTGCAAAAATTCACAGACAACTGTTTCAAAGTTTTGGAATGGGTATCAGTCGGGTGTATTGATGCCTAATGCTGCCAGCCAAATAATTCCTTTTATTCCACCCCCCACCCCGCCATCAGCAACAAAATGCTCTCTTTTGTAGCAAGAAAAGAAAGCTGTAGGGGCCAGGTGCAAAGTGGCAGATTAGGATTTAACTGCACAGCCACCATTAACGTCAGTGGGAGTCCGCCAGCTAAATTGCTTGCACATGACATTGAAAATATACTCCCAAGAGTTAATACATTTCTGTCCTGGCAGAGTTTTTTCGGAGTGCCTGTGTCTGTGGAAAGCTATCATTTAATCTCAGAGTCCTTCAAGAAAGGTCTGCACTCCTGAGGCCTGGCCCCATATGCCTGTAGTTTCTTTGATGACTGAGGTCACCTGATTCCTGGAAACTCTCCGGGGATTGCAGAATTGGTATGAGCTTCATTGTTTATTCCTTTTTGCTGAATGCTGCAAAGGCTTTTCTTTTCATGTTTACAGAAGATCCTTTGCAGTCGGGAATGTTGAAAGGTGGCCAGGCTATCTCACCTCTTGCCTCCCAACCCCAGTGGGAAGAGAATTTGGATTTACCGCAAATGAAATAGTGAGGAAAAAAAATAAGTGCTCCCTGAAGAAGTCTGTGCCTGTAAGCAAGGTATCCAGAATACCCCAATGTGTGCATAACACAAGGGACTAGTCTAAAAGAGGAGTTCAAGTCATGCCGGTGTGAAAAAATCTAATTCTCCCTGTTTACCTGTTTGTCAGTGTTGACACACAATTTCCTGAGTTGTATCCAAATGTCTCTGGGCAAAATAGACACATGTGCCATTTCTTTCCTTCTTTTTTTGATTTTGCTTTTTGTGTAGTTAAACGTAGTTTCCTTTAAATGGTTTTTATTATGAGATTTGTGAGTGTGCATGTTTAGTTTTTAAAACACTCTCCCCTATGAATCTAGTGAGGATTTAAAACTGTCGACATTCTTTTTTTGTGACCAACCTTTGGTATCTTCAAAGGTATCCTTTTGAACATTTGAGTTTAATTTCACTTTGTATAATTAAAAATTGTTCTAATTTATCTTGGCAATTACTAATTATTTTAAAAATGAAGATTTCTCTGTCTTGCTCTGGGTTTGGCTGTGTCTTCCTCATTTCTGGTTTCATATGCTTGGTAGCCCTGCTCTGATGTTTGAAGCATAGACTTTGAGAGCTGGAAAGAAGTTGAAGTTTGACACTCACCTTAGCTTCATAGATGGGAAAACTCTGGCCTTGAAAGCTAGGTGACTTGCTGGTGGTTTCACAGTTGAGTAAGTGAGAGGGGAGAGAATAGAATTCTGAGAACACCCGTTAAAGCAACCCAATCAAAGTAATAAGAGAACAGAGTAATGATTTGTTCTGTTATCATTACCAGAACACTACATGTAACCACACTCTCCACCCCACCTTGACTTCAGCTTAGGATAGAGGGGCATTAAGCTGGTCTGGTCAGTGGAAATGTGGAAAATGTATAATAGCCTAATACCCTCCACTATCATAGCATCAGGCTATAGAGTATCATAAGCTAAAATCATAGAGGCAAATTTTTCATAATCTCTGATAGGCTGGACCGCTTTTATCTTATTATGATGTTTTCTCCAATTCATTCTCATTCAGTTCACATTGTGGCTATAACAATCACAGCCTATGGTAAGTACATTCATTTTTTTAAAAAAAGACAGAAATTGATATTAATTTTATTCTGTGTTCTTGTGTTCTCCTTTTTAGCCTTTGGCATCTTATGATCTAATTATGTTATTTGTTATTGAGAATAAAGTTTAGACTAACACTAGGTTGTACAAAAATATCACACCTATCCATTATTCTTTGCTAATTCCATATCCCAATTCTCCTCCTGCCTGGCTGGTGGAAAAATTGGCTGTAGTCATTCAGGTTGTCCTCCCCTCCTGCTCCTAGGATTCCACTGAGTTTTCCAGGTGTCCATCTAAACATCTTTAATTAATTAAATGCTTTCTGCTGACTTTGCCCCATTATATCTAACCCTGGAGCTATTCCTTTAGTTTGGATGAGTCTCCTGCTTCTACCTGTAAAGAAAAAAAATAAAAAATTTGGAAGTAAGGCAAAAAAAAAATTGCTTGCGTGACCTTCGTTGTCATGCTGGGGCTTTGTATTAGAAGGATTTTATGATCCTATAGAAGAAAGTATATGTATTTGCTTTAGTATTTACTATCGAGTAGGACCTTTTACAACTCTAGAAATAGATGTTATAAAAAAATCCGATAAGATGAAAATGTTTTATTGTGAAGAGATACAAACTATTTCTGTCCCATAAAGAAGATAATTCTAAAGATGGTCTTTCATTGTCCTCTAAGACAACATAACTGGTTTTATAATTTAGCAATTTTATTCAGGAATTCTCTGTTTCTCTTTCATTGACTATGTGTGCATGAGTTACTTTATTATCCTTTGAACCTGCTTTGTCATTCTGATGATACCCTTATTAATGAGTTGACATATGCTCCCTATTTTAGTGAAAATTATATTTCTTAGCATTTAAAAAAATATATTTTGACACACCTTACATTGGTGGCGTAAAATAGTTGATGATATTAAGACTCTTTACCTTAAACCTGGCTCAAGCATACATCATACAGCCATTCCCTCTGGTTTCCGTCCCTTTATCAGTGTGTTGTCAAAACCTGGCACTATGAGTCCTTGTGACTCTTGCATCACCATCCACAAGCCTTTCTAGGCTGGGGCAGTCTCTTCCATTCTCTCTCCTTGCCCCCTAAAAGGCTTTCTCTCTCCTCTCTTTACTCATACATGCGCGCGCACACACACACACACACACACACACACACATACACACTTGGATTTATCTTGTCAAAAGATTGAGGATGTTTTAAACACAGCAAGAAGCTTTGACTTGAGGTTCTTTGTGTTTTTCTATCAAACTTCAGTCTTTGTCTGAGGCAAAGACTTACCAAGTATGAAATAGGGGGGGTTGTGAGAGTGAAGGAATAACATTTCTTATTTCAATAAATGTTTCTGCTACAATGCTGTAGTTTACAAGAGTCTATAAAGAAAGTGCTACATTTCAAAATCAATCCTTTGATTCCTTCTATGGCTCAAGGTTCTTCTGTGCTCTAATTTTTATTTTGCTTATTTTTCAGAGGGATTTTATGGCACAAGCTCAGGGCAGACTTCAGCTCTTTCTTATAGACTATTGTTTTTGTTGATAGTATTATATTACGCATCGTTGCTATTTCAAGTGACTGTGTTAATGTATACACGTAGTCACCTTATTGACAAGGCAGGATTTCATTTCCAAATATTTGGTGGTCATTATATATGTTTATGTGGTTTTCCTATCATTCTTTTCAAAATTTCTTTTATTGAAGTAATATTGGTTTATAGCATTATATAAATTTCAGGTGTACATTCTTATGTTTCCACTTCTGTATAGACTATATCGTGTTCACTACTAAAAGTCTAGTTGCCATCTGTTACTGTACAAATGTGCCCTTTTACCTTTTTCACCCTTCCTCCACCCTCTTTCTCCTCTGGTAACTGCCAGTCTGTTCTCTGTATCTATGAGTGTGTTTGCCGTTGTATTTTTATCTTCCACATGTGAGTGAAATCATGTGGTATCTGGCTTTCTCCATTTGACTTATTTTGCTTAGCATGATGCCCTCAAGGTCTATCCTTCATCTTTTTTATGGCCGAGTAGCATTCCATTCCGTATATATACATATATACACACACACACACACACACACACACACACACCCCACATATTCTTTATCTATTCATCTATCAACAGGCACTTAGATTGTTTCCAAGTCTTGGCTATTGTGAATAATGCTGCAATGGAGTGAGAAGTGCATATATCTTTTTGAATTAATGTTTTTGTGTTCTTTGGATAAATACCCAGAAATGGAATAGCTGGATCATATAGTATTTCTTTTTTTTATGAAACAATAAACATTTAGTTTATTTAGCTATTTGTTTAGTTATTAGTACATTTATAAACACTTAGTTTATCTCACACAGTTTCTGTGGGTCAAGAATTCAGGATAAAATTAGCTGGGGGCTTCTGACTCATGATCTCTCATAAGGTTCCGGTCAAGATGTCAGCTGAGGCTGCATTCATCTAAAGACTGGACTGGGGCTTCAAGGTGGCTCACTCACATGTCTGGTGAGCTGGTGCTGCTTGTTGGCTAGAAGCCTCAGTTTCCCGTTGCCTGCAGCTTGCCGTGGGGCTGCTTGAGTGTCTTGAAGACACAGCAGTTAACTTCCCCCAGAGCCAGAGATCCAAGAGAGGAGGAGGAAGCCACAATGCTTATTATGACTTAGCCTGGAGAATCACGTACCATCATTTCTGCCATATTGTATTTTTTTAAAAAATTTTTATTGAGTTAATGATAGGTTACAATCTTGTGAAATTTCAGTTGCACATTAATGTTTGTCATTCATGTTGTAGGTGCACCACTTCACCCTTTGTGCCCACCTCCCACCCCACCTTTCCCCTGGTATCCACTAAACTGTTCTTAGTCCACATTTTTAAATTCCTCATATGAGTGGAGTCATACACAGATTACCCTTCTCTAGCTGGCTTATTTCACTTAACATAATTCCCTCAAGGTCCATCCATGTTGTTGCAAATGAGATGATTTTGTTCCGTTTTGCAGCTGAGTAGTATTCCATTGTATATATGTACCACATCTTCTTTATCCATTCGTCTGTTGATGGGCACTTAGGTTGCTTCCATGTCTTGGCTATTGTAAATAATGCTGCAATGAACATTGGGGTACATAGGACTTTTGGGATTGCTGACTTCAAGCTCTTTGGATAAATACCCAGTAGTGGGATGGCTGGATCGTATGGTAGTTCTATTTTTAATTTTTTGAGGAATCTCCATACTGTTTTCCATAGTGGCTGCACCAGTTTGCATTCCCACCAGCAGTGTATGAGGGTTTCTTTTTCTCCGCAACCTCTCCAACATTTGTTACTATTAGTTTTAGATATTTTTGTCATTCTAACGGGTGTAAGGTGACATCTTAGTGTAGTTTTGATTTGCATTTCCCTGATGATCAGCGATGATGAGCATCTTTTCATGTGCCTATTGGCCATCCGTATATCTTCTTTGGAGAAATGTCTGTTCATGTCTCCAGCCCATTTTTTCATTGGGTTGTTTGATTTTTTGTTGTTGAGTTGTGAGAGTTCTTTATATATTATGGATATTAAGCCTTTGTCAGATGTATGACTTGCAAATATTTTTTCCCAGTTAGTGGGTTGTTTTTTTGTTTCAATCCTGTTTTCATTTTCCTTGAAGAAGCTCTTTAGTCTGATGAAGTCCCATTTGTTTATTCTTTCTATTGTTTCCCTTCTCTGAGAAGGCATGGTGTCCGAAAAGAACCTTTTAATACTGATGTCAAAGAGTGTACTGCCTACGTTTTCTTCCAGAAGCCTTATGGTTTCAGGTCTCACCTTTAGGTCTTTGATCCATTTTGAGTTTATTTTGGTGAATGGTGAAAAAGAATGGTCAATTTTCATTCTTTTACTTGTGGCTTTCCAGTTTTCCCAGCACCATTTGTTGAAAAGACTTTCTTTCCTCTATTGTATGCACTCTGCTCCTTTGTCGAAGATAAGCTGTCCGTAGATGTGTGGTTTTATTTCTGGGCTTTCAATTCTGTTCCATTGATCTGTGCACCTGTTTTTGTACCAGTACCATGCTGTTTTGATTACTGTAGCTTTGTAGTATGTTTTGAAGTCAGGGATTGTGATGCCTCCCATTTTGTTCTTTTTTCTCAGGATTGCTTTAGAAATTCGGAGTCTTTTGTTGCCCCATATGAAATTTAGGATTCTTTGTTCTAATTCTGTAAAGAATGTCATTGGGATTCTGATTGGGATAGTGTTGAATCTGTAGATTGCTTTAGGTAGAATGGACATTTTAACTATGATAATTCTTCCAATCCATGTACATGGAATGTCTTTCCATCTCCTTATGTCGTCATCCAATTCTCTCAGAAAGGCCTTGTAATTTTCATTATATAGGTCCTTCACTTCCTTAGTTAAATTTACCCCAAGGTATTTTATTCTTTTTGTTGCGATTGTGAATGGTATTGTGTTCTTGAGATCTCTTTCTATTAGTTTGTTATTGGAATATAAGAAATGCTACTGATTTATGCAAATTGATTTTGTACCCTGAAATTTTGCTGTAGTTGTTGATTACTTCTAAGAGTTTTCCAATGGAGTCTTTGGGGTTTTCTATATATAAGATCATGTCATCTGCAAACAGGGAGAGTTTCACTACTTCCCTCCCTATTTGGATTCCTTTTATTCCTTTTTCTTGCCTGATTGCTCTGGCCAGGACCTCCAGTACTATGTTGAATAAGAGTGGTGATAGAGGGCATCCTTGTCTCATTCCTGTTTTCAGGGGGATGACGTTCAGTTTTTGCCCATTGAGTATGATGTTGGCTATGGGTTTGTCATATATGGCCTTTATTATGTTGAGGTAGTTTCCTTCTATGCCCATTTCGTTCAGAGTTTTTATCATAAATAGCTGTTGGATCTTGTCAAATGCCTTCTCTGCATCTATTGAGATGATCATGTGGTTTTTATTCCTCAGTTTGTTGATGTGGTGTATCACGTTGATTGATTTGCGGATGTTGAACCATCCCTGTGTCCCTGGTATGAATCCCACCTGATCATGATGTATGATCCTTTTGATGAATTGCTGAATTCTGTTTGCCAAAATTTTGTTTAGAATTTTTGCATCTATGTTCATCAGTGATATTGGCCTGTAGTTCTCTTTTTTCGTGGTGTCCTTGTCAGGTTTTTGTATCAGCATGATGTTGGCCTCATAGAATGTGTTAGGAAGTGTTCCATCTTCCCTAATTTTTTGGAATAGCTTGAAAAGGATAGGTATTAAATCCTCTCTGAAAGTTTGGTAGAATTCCCCAGGAAAGCCATCTGATCCTGGGGTTTTATTCTTTGGGATGGTTTTGATTGCTGTTTCAATCTCTTCCTTGTGATTGGTCTGTTCAAATTGTCTGCCTCTTCTTGAGTGAGCTTTGGGAGATTGTAAGAATCCAAGAATTTATCCATTTCCTCTAGGTTATCCATTCTGTTGGCATATAGTTTTTTGTAGTATTCTCTTTTAATCCATTGTATTTCTGCAGAGTCTGTTGTTATTTCTCCTCGCTCATTTCTGATTTTGTTTATTTGAGCTTTCTCCCTTTTTTTCTTTGTAAGTCTGGCTAGGGGTTTGTCAATTTTATTTATCTTCTCAAAAAACCAGCTCTTTGTTTCATTGATCCTTTCTACTGCCTTTTTCGTTTCAATAGTATTTATTTCTGTTCTGATTTTTATTATTTCTCTCCTTCTGCTGACTTTGGGCTTCATTTGTTCTTTTTCCTCTAGTTCAGTTAGGTGTAGTTTAAGATTGTTTATTTGGGATTTTTCTTGTTTGTTAATATGTGCCTGTATTGTGATGAATTTTCCTCTTAATACAGCTTTTGCTGTATCCCATATGAGTTGGTATGGCATGCTATCATTTTCATTTGTTATCAGGTATTTTTTTATTTCTTCTTTAATTTCTTCAATGATCCATTGCTTGTTCAGTAATGTGTTGTTTAGTCTCCACATCTTGGTGCCTTTCTCAGCTTTTTTCTTGTAATTAATTTCTAGCCTTATAGCATTATGATCAGAGAAGATGCTTGTTATTATTTCAATTTTTTTGAATTTGTAGAGGCTTGCCTTGTTTCCCAACATATGGTCTATCCTTGAGAATGTTCCATGTGCACTTGAAAAGAATGTGCATTCAGCTCTTTTAGGGTGAAGTGATCTATATATGTCTATTAAGTCCAATTGTTTTAGTTTTTCATTTAGCTCCACTATTTCCTTGTTGATTTTCTGTCTGGATGCTCTGTCAGTTGATGTGAGTGGGGTGTTGAGGTCCCCTACTATTATTGTGTTGTTTTTAACATCTTCCTTTAGGTCTGTTAATAGTTGTTTTATGAATCTTGGTGCTCCTGTGTTGGGTGCATAGATATTTATAAGCATTATTTCTTCTTGATGAAGTGTCCCTTTGATCATTATATATTGTCCCTCTGTGTCTTTCTTTACCTGTCTTATTTTGAAATCCACTTTGTCTGATATAAGAATTGCAACATCTGCCTTTTTTTTCTTGCTATTAGCTTGAAGTATTGTCCTCCACCCCTTCACCCTGAGTCTGTGTTTGTCCTTGGGGATGAGGTGTGTTTCTTGGAGGCAACAAATTGTTGGATCTTGTTCTTTAATCCATTTTGCCACTTTGTGTCTTTTTATTGGAGAGTTCAATCCGTTTACATTGAGAGTGATTATTGATGCATGTGGACTTAATGCTGTCAATCTGTCGCTCATTATCTTGTTTTCCTGCATTTCTTTTCCTGTGTGCTTTAGCCTACCCATTTAATACTGCAATTTCATATGCTGGGTTTCTTAGATTTTTCCTTATTTATGATTTGTGACTCTGTTCTGTATTTTATTTTAGTGTCTACCCTGAAGTTTGTATTTAGAATCTCGTGTATAATATATTCTATTCTCTGGTGGTGTCTTACTTACTTGGCCAATACTGATTTAGACCCTTTGCTCTTCGCCTTCTAAATAATTATTTTCATTTCTTATTCCAACTGGTGTTATGAATTTGTAGTTAGAGTGATAAGATCGTCCTTGCTTTGGTAGCTTCCTTACCTTTACCCTAATGCTATAGTTGAATATTTGCTATCCTGTTCTGGTTCTTTCCATCGGTTTCCCTAGTCTGTGGATTGTGACTCCTTTCTCCCTTTTTTCTTTTTTCAGGTATGAGAGCCTTCTTGAGGATTTCTTGTAGTGGAGGGCTTTTAGTTACAAATTCCCTTAACTTTTGTTTGTCTGGAAAAGATTTAATTTCTCCCTCATATCTGAAGGAAATTCTTGCTGGATAGAGTATTCTTGGCTGAAGATTTTTATCTTTTAAAGCTTTGAATATGTCACTCCGTTCCCTCCTAGCTTGTAAGGTTTCTGTAGAGAAATCTGCTGAAAGTCTGATAGAGGCTCCTTTATAGGTTATTCTCTTCTTTTTTCTTACTTGCCTGAGTATTCTCTCCTTATCTTTCCTTCTTGCCAATTGTACTACTCTGTGCCTTCCAGTAGGTCTTTTTACATTGACAAATCTAGGAGATCTGAAAGCTTCCTCTGCACACATTTCTCCATCAATCCCTAGATTTGGGAAGTTCTCTTCAATAATTTCATTAAGCACACTTTCTGCTCCATTTTCCTTTTCCACGTTCTCGGGAATTCCTATGATCCTTAAGTTCTTACTCCTCATTGAATCCATTATCTCTCGGAGATTTTCCTCATTTTTTTAAATTCTTAGTTCTCTTTCTTCCTCTGTCTGGGGCCATTCAACCTGTCTATCTTCAATTATGTTAATTTGCTCTTCTATGGTGTCTACACAGGCATTCAGGGAATCCATATTCTGTTTTATCTGGTCCATTGTGTTTTTCATCTCTAGTCATTGTTTGATTCTTCTTTATAATTTCAATCTCTTTTGTAAAGTAACTCCAGAACTCATTGGCTTGTTTCTCTATCTTTCTTTCTACCTCATTGAGTTTTTTTATTATAGCTGCTCTGAACTCATTATCACTTAGTTTACCTAATTCCAAGTCCTCAGGACTTAATTCTATGTTTTTATTGTTTTCCTTCTGGTCTGGGGCTTTTATAAATTGCTGGATGGTAGAGGAGTGGTTTTTATGCATGGTGGTACAATTTGGTTGCAGTTACAGCCTGTCTCCACTAGATGGGGGGTCGAGAGCTGTGTGTTCTGAGCTCTCCGCCTTGGGGCAAGATGGCGGCACCCAGTGCACTTTGCCGGGAGGGAGGGGCTGCTATTCTTGAGCGCTGATCTGGATTCAGATCAGTTCTGTTCTCTGCTCTCCTGAGGCCCTGGGTTTATGGGGTTCCCACGCATGGAAGCTTTCCCCCATCAGCGGGTTTCCACTGAACCAGCGGCAGGAGTCCTGGATGATCCCCCGGTCACACGGTCCCTCCCCCGCTCCTTCCCGGACCCGCACAGCAGGGATCGCAGACTCTGGGAGGGGAGCGACGTTCTCTCCTACCCGTTTCAGTGCCTCCGAAGGTGTAAAGCAAGGTTTATGGTCTCTGCCTTCTTGTCTTGTAGGTCTCTAACATGTTGGCATTAGATTTATTCTCTGAAATTCAGTTTTTCCAATCCTTTGTTGTATTTTGGAGGGGAGAGAATCCCAGGTCAGCTCACCCCGCCATTTTGCTCCACCCCTCGATCACATGGTATTTCTGTTTTTAATATTTTGGGGAATCTCCATACTGTTTTCCATGGTGGCTACTCCCTTATAGATTTCCACCAGAAGTCTATGAGGGTTCCCTTTTCTCTACATCCTCTCCAACGCTTGTTATTTTTTGTCTTTATTTTGTCCTGCCATTTTCTTTTACTTGTTATTATTTTATTGGGAGCACATTGGTTTATAGCATTGTGTAAATTTCAAGTGTACATCATTATATTTCAGCTTCTGTTTAGACTGCATTATGTTCACCACCAAAAGTCTAGTTTCCATCAATCACCATGTATATGTGCTCCTTTATCCTTTGTCCTTCCCCGTCGCCTTCCTCTCTGATAACCACCAGTCTGTTCTCCTTATCTATATGTTTATTTATTTGATTATCTTCTACATATGAGTGAAATTGCATGGTTTTTGTCTTTGTCCGGCTTATTTCACTTCTCATAATACCCTCCAGGTCTATGCATGTTGTCTCAAATGCCATGATTTTGTCTTTTTTATGGCTGAGTAGTATTCCACTGTGTGTGTCTTTATCCATATCTTCTTTATCCATTCATTAGCTGATGGAAACTTGGGTTTCTTCTACCTCCTGGGTATTGTGAATAATGGTGCAATAAGCATAAGTTGCATATATCTTTTTCAATTAGTGTTTTGACATTCTTTGCATAAATACACAGAAAAGGAATAGCTGGATCATATTGTAGTTCTATTTTTGATTTTTGGGGAAATCTCCATACTGTTTTCCATAGTGGCTGCACCAGTTTGCATTCCCACCAGCAGTGTATGAGGGTTCCCTTTTCTTCATATCCTCTCCAATATGTGCTATTTCCTCTCTTTGTAATAACAGACATTCTGAGGGGTGTCAGGTGATATCTCATGTAGTTTTGATTTGCATTTCCCTAATAATTAGAGATACAGAACATCTTTTCATGTTCTTCTTGGCCATCTGTATATCTTCTTTGGAAAAATGTCTGTTCAGATCCTCTGCCCATTTGTTAATTGGGTTGTTTGTTTTTTTGTTGTTGAGTTTTATGAGCTCTTTATATATTTTGGGTATTATCCTTATTGGATATCTGATTTGAAAATGTCTTCTCCCAATTGGTTCCTATCTTTCTTGAAGAGAGTAATTTTTCTTTTTTTAAAGTATTTCTTAGTGAGCAGAGTGAGGAATTTAGCACTTGTAAGAGATGCTTGTCTTTGGTATCTGTAGATTGTTATAATTGGTATAGTGAAAGAGCATGATGAAATATTAATCTGTGTGCCATTCTTTTCCACATCTCTTTGCAAAACACCCTTGACTTCAGCAGGCAGAGACATACACTGCCTTGAGGAGAATTAAGGGAGTTGCAGGAATGAGAAAGAAAAAATAGAAGTTTCACTTTTTTTTACTTCTGAAATATTCTTATTTGAAGCATAGAATCAAAGAAAATAGTTTTGAAAGTGAAGCTTTTGGTGTGCAACCTGCCTCTGCTCCCCTACTTCTATCCACCTTACCCTGCTCTATTTTACATTTTATCCACAGCACTTATCACTATGTAATTTACTTATTTGTTATGCTAATTATAGAATTACAAGAGTAGGGACATTTATTTGTTTTGTTCATTGATATAGCCCAAATATGTAGAATAATGTCTAGTATTCAGATGACAATTAATAAGTATTTGTTTAATGAATGAAAAGGCTCTCAACCATCAAAAGTAAAGTCACTCAAGTAAGTAGAGCACAGAGTTGATGCTATTAAAACAGACAGGAAAGAGAATGTTAGAAGATCTGGATTATTTTAATCTTTGACAATTTCAGTTCTGGGCTTAGGCAGGAGGGCATATGTTGGAGATGGAAAGTTGGTTAGGCCTAAGCAGAGGGGACACAGGACCATCCAGAAATCAACAAATTAGTTTTGAGAGATCACACAACACAATATTGTCCAGGTTCATGGAAGCACACTGAGTGGACCTAGTAAGTGAAAACTATTCTTACCCATTGGAATAAACTCCCGAGGTTACCTGAATATCTTTTCTTTGCTCTCTGGTGAAGTAGAAACTTGCAGGATGCTTGCTACATTCAGCAGAAGTGATATGTGTCTGTGTCTTAAAACTTTGTTGAGGTCAATCTGCACTCCGTCTTACACACACCCCACTTTTCAGTAGCCCTGGAGATTATAAGGCATCCAAAACAGAAAGTTAGGACTTAGACATTCAGAAGGATGTTGGTGGTATAGAATGGAAAGTTGAGACTGGATATAAGTTAGATCTACTCTTATATTGGTGATAACCATTTTCTCAGCTTGTAAATGTATTGGAAAACTTTCAATAATAAATTATAGGCCTTTGCTTTTACATTAAATATTAAGTATCAACACTGAAGAATGATGAGACTTAAGAAAGCACTAGATATTTTCCTGAATTAAAATGTATAAAGCATGTGGTGGTTTTAAAACCTGTCTCCAAGCTCTTTGAAACTCCTCCCATGAAAGGACATGTGCCTTGAGAGTCTTGAGCAAACATTTAGAAGTCTGGATACATTAAAACCACCATATTAGAGAGAGCATATGGTGACACTGCAAACATATACGTAGAAAGAGGAGCCCCAAGTGTTCCAACTCCAGCTGGTTGAGTTTTCCTAGACACTGTGCCAAACAAAGGAATGAAGAAATATTCATGATGACCCCAACCTCAGCCACCATCTGACAATAACATCATGAAAGACCCCCAAGCAAGCACTCAGCTGAGCTGCTCATTAATTCCTGAACCGCAGAAACAATGAAAGATACTAACTGACTACACTAGGTTTTAGCCACTAAGTTTTGGAACAACTTGTTATGCAGCCATAGTAACTAGAAGAAGGTAACTGACAGAAGGCAGGGAGTGGCCAAGAGTTTAATTCATTCATTTATTCAAAATATTTTGAACCACATATGTGTCAGGTACTAGGTATTGACTGTCACTGCTAATATTCAAAGGATACTCTTCTTGCTCTCAAGAAACTAAGCTCTTGCAAAAATCATAATCTAGTCAGTAATATTTATCTATGTGCATATAACGAGTGAGTGCAATTACAAGAATGGGAGGACAGATACAGTGAATTAGCAGATGAGCCTCTTTTAGCTTAAATAATCTGTTTCCTTAAACACTTCTTTCTTTATATTTTTGGACATGTTTTTCTGTAGTAAGACACTGGAAAGAAGAACAGGTAAAACATGAACATTTTTCCTGATACCACTTATATTATTTAATCTATATTTAATATAACAATATATGACATATATTTAAAATATATTAAATGCATTTGTTTAATATACATTAACAACAAAGGCAAATACTTAAAAAAAAGAAAAGAATGGTATAAAATGATAATATTTGGTATTATCATATAAATAATCAGAATTGCCTTTGGTCTCAAATTACTTTTTTTTATTTTTGAGGAAGATTAGCCCTAAGCTAATTACTGCCAATCCTCCTCTTTTTGCTGAGGAAGACTGGCCCTGAGCTAACATCCGTGCCCATCTTCCTCTACTTTATATGTGGGATGCCTACCACAGCATGGCTTGCCAAGCAGTGCCATGTCTGCATTTGGGATCTGAACTGGCGAACCCCGGGCCGCTGGAGTGGAATGTGTGCACTTAACCACTGCACCACCTGGCCGGCCCCTCAATTTACTTTTATATTATTGGTATATAATATTTCAAAGGTTCTCCGGAAGTTATTTAGTATCTGAATATAAATGTGGTTGGTCTTTGTGTGAAAGGACAGCAGATTCTATTCCAAACGTTTTTTAAAATTAAGATAAAGTTACTATTACCAACAGCTATCAATTTCTAATTTGATGAAATTGGGGAAGAGATATTTGCTAGTAATATAGTTTAGCATCAGAGATCCCATTGTATCAGTTAGGGTCTAGTTAGGGAAGCAGAATCACTACGAGAGATATGAGATAAAAGATTTACTATTCAATTGCAGGAGACACTGAAGAAGTAAAGTTTTAATGAAGGAGCTGAAAGATCAGAAAGAAGTTACTAATCCACCTCCTAAAACCCTGAAACAGGTGGGCAAGTAGGAACTTTCAGGATGTCTGACAAGTAAGCTGCTGTATGGGGACAGTGGGAGGCACTGGTATATGGGTAGCTGCTGCTTCTGTGCAGTGACCACCTCCCTGGGCTAAGGCTGTTGTTGGTCAGCTTGGCCAGCAGTTGGGGCATAAAAGCTACATGCAAATGGGAGGAAAGGGAGGGCGAGCTGGACCCAGCTGGACACCTCTGTGTCTGTCCATTACCGTATTGGCCCTGAAGTTCTTCAGAGAGTGATGGCTCTCGCTATATTTTTGCCTCTCAAATCTGGTGCAGCCTCCTCTAGTGCCCAAATTTAACCTTTTCCCATATAGAGAAGAGAATTCTGGCATGTACAGTTCTAGCTTTATGAAGTTGAAAATAGAATGATCCAGCATATTCATATCTGTGTACTATTTTATTTTATTATTATTTTATTTTTTATTTTATCTACACCTGCAAAACATTTCAGTAGTTTCTTATACTTTTTAATCTAAAGGATATTTTTGTATGTATAAGTGTGAAATATATGGATATTTCTGATAATATATTGCATTTTTTCCAATTCATCATTTACTTTCTCACTAAAACACATTGTGAGATTTTAAAGAGGAATCCTTTTAAAAAATAGTGTTTCTTCTTGGCCAGTGCTGTAGATGAAGTGTTTATGTTCTCCCAAAATTTCTGTTCAAATTCTACCCCTCAAAGTGATGGTATTAGGAGATGGGGCCTTGGGAGGTGATTAGGTCAAAGCCATCATCAATGGGATTAGTGCTTTTATAAAAGAGACCCTTCCACAATGTGAGGACATACTGAGTAAATGACTGTCTATGAACCAGAAAGTGGGCCCTTACCAGACAGTGAGTCTGCTGGTGCCTTGATCTTGGATTTCCCAGCCTGCAGAACTGTGAGAAATAGATTTCCAGTTTATGGTATTTTGTTATAGCAGCCTAAGCTGACTAGGACTGCTGGAGTGGTGAATGTGAGGATAGCAGAGAACTATTCAATAAGCACGGGCTAAGCCAGACATGCAGGTCTTGCACCCATTCCATGCCTGGCCTTCTGACTGGCTAGATAGCCACAGAATCTCATATTTTCTCTCTCTTTCTCCAAAAACAGAACAAGAAAGAAGGAAAAAGCACTGCTTGTATTAGAAGCTTTCATGATGGCCTAGAAAAATTTCTGTGCAAATTGTGAATTAGACACTCAGTCCTCTTAATTAATTCAATACAATTAAGTTCAATTTATTTCAACACTACAAATATTCTCTCAGCACTTAACTCTGTGCCAGGCAGTGTCCTAAGTACTGTGGATAGAGATGGTTAAATTAATTAAACGAGGGGGCCATTAGTCTGGGGTGGCTCAAATGCTATGGCGGTCTATGTAAGCAAACCGAAATCTAAGACTGTAAATGCCTCAAGGCTACCAAATTGAAACCCAACGACATCCAATCACAAACAGCCAACTAGACTTTAAGCTGTAGACAATCATTTCCTCTCTTTGCCTTCATCTTTTTTCTATAAAAGTCACTCCCTGAGCTACTGTCTGTTGAACACTCCTAACAACTTCCAGTTTGACGCTGCCTGATTCAAATAGATTTTTGCTCAAATAAACCCTTAAAACTTTTAATATGCCTCAGTTTATCTTTTAAGCAGATGCACAAGATAACGGTGGTTTCTGCCTTCATAAAGTTTTCAGTCTAACAGGGAAGATAGCAATTAATTTTTATTAAAATTAATTAAATTTTAATTAATTAAAATTATTATTTTATCTATTTATTGTTGCTAATTGGGTGAAAACTTCTAAGGTCAGAAGTTTCTAGCTGTTAATGGACCCTATATATTGTTAATGTTTTGGGGTAATTAGCTAAAAATGTCACCTGGTCTTCTATAATAACCGGTAATGTCAACCTCAAGAATGTTTGGAGGTATGTAGAAAACACAGCCTCTTAGAATTTCCACATAACTGAGTCTTTATCTATACAGTCATGCGTCACTTAACAATGGGGGTGCTTTCTGAGAAATGCATCATTGGGTAATTCTGTTGTCGTGTGAGCATGATAGAGTGTACCTACACAAAACTAGATAGCACAGCCTATTGCTCCTAGGCTAAAAACCTGTACAGCATGTTACTCTACTGATACTGTAGGCAATTGTAACACAATAGTAAGCATTTGTGTATCTAAACATATCTCAACATAGAAAAGGTACAGTAAAAATACGGTATAAAAGATAAAAACGGTACACCCGTATAGGACACTTACCATGAATGGACTGTGAAGGACTGGGAGTTGCTCTGGGTGAGTCAGTGAGTGAGTGGTGAGTGAATGCGAAGGCCCAGGACATCACTGTACCCCACCGTAGGCTTTATAAAGACTGTACACTTAGGCGACACTAAATTTATAAACAAATTTTTTTCTTCAATAATAAACTAACCTTAGCTTACTCTAACTTATTTACTTATAAACTTTAACTCTTTTGTAAGAATACTTAGCTTAAAATACAAATACAACTATACAAAAATATTGTCTTTCTTTATATCCTTATTCTATAAGCTTCTTCCTATTTAAAAATTTCTTAATTTTTTTACTTAAAAATTTCTTTCATTAAAAACTAAGACACAAACACACGTTAGCCTAGACCTACACGGAGTCAGAACAGTCTTCCACAGTTGGAGTAATGTCCTGGGCAAAGGTCTTCCTCATGTGGTAGGCCTTAACAGCTGCTATAACTCTTATCTGTTGGTTCGATCAATGAGGTGTTTTTTGGAGGAAGAAACACTGCTTTGATATTGAGATGAAGATCACCAATAAAAGGAGGATGTCTGGGAACATTATCACCAATGAGCAAAATCTTGAAAGGTATGTTACTTTCCAAACAGTACTTCTCCATTTCTCTGGTATAGAAATTCAGGAGGACGTCTTGGAAGAGGAGCTAGCTGGGTCATCCACAACTGCCTCTTGCTCCTGTAGTACACGGCAGTGTATGCTCATTGACATGCTTGAAGGACCTGGAATTCTCACTGTGTCAGATCACAAAGTGTTTCAATTTATAGCCCCCAATACAACATTGCCCCCAAGCAAGACTGTTATCCTGTTCTTAAAAGCTTTGAAACCTGGCATTGACTTAGGCCTCTTTATGGATGGAAGTCATTTCAGGCATCCATTTCCAGAATAGGGAGGTTTCATCCATATTGAATATTTGCTCTGGCAAGTAATTTTCCTCCACAATCAACTTATATAGAGTTTCCCAAAATTCTTCAGCTGCTTTCACATCAGCACTCACTTTGACATTACGTAATGAATGACAATCCTTGAATCATTTAAACCACCCAGAACTAGCAGTAAATTCAATATTATAATCAGGTCCAGCCTTTTCTTTCAACATTGCAGACAACTTTTTGCCTTGGCCGTGATTGTCATGGTACTGAGAGGGATATGCTTCTGTGTCTGGTCTTCAATCCAAGTCATTAGAAGTTTCTCCATGTCTGATATATGCCCTTCTCAAATTTTTGTTAGTCTCATTGCCTTCATTGAAGCAGATTCTTTAACAGCTTCCATCACTTTGTTCTTGTTCTTCAAGATTGTAGCTATTGTGGAATAGGACATGACTGACTGGAGAGCAACAACCATTGCTAATTTTCCACCTTTGTAGTCTTTAGTCACCTTAAATTTCATTTTCGTCATTTCACTTGATGTGGCCTCTTGCTGGCAATATCAGCAGTAGATTTTGTACACTTAGGGGTGATAATGAACAAAACTACATGAGATTAAATCAAGCACAAGAGAAAATGATGCAATCAAGTGACATGGTAAACATGATATGTATGAGGCTGCTGCCAATGTAACATGGCATAGTGTTTTACAGTTAACATTTTTTTGTAAGTAAAAAGCATACATGCTTAAATAACGAAAAGATTAGTATGGTTAATATATAAACTACTAATGTAGTCATTTATTATCATTATCAAGTATTATGTACTGTACATAATTTTATGTGCTATATTCTTATATGACTGGCAGAGCAGATTTGTTTACATCAGCATTACCAGAAATGTGAATAATTCCTTGCACTATGATGTTATGATGGCTATGATGGGAATTTTTCAGGTCCGTTATAATCTTATGGGATCACCATCGTATATTCAGTCTGTTGTTGATTGAAATGTTGTTATAATTATGGAGGGAGGGTGCATAATTATATTCTGTTTCTCCTTCTGTGAAAGCTTTTCTTCAAGCACCTGTGTTCAAGATAAATAAGATTTTATTATCAGTAATGTTTCAATATAGTGTACTTTCTCTCACATTCCAGGGAAACATTTAGGATACAACTGAATCTATTGGATAATTACTCCTAAATAACAGCAGTTACATCAATTATGCCTAAATCAAATATATATGTAATACATATTAAGCACATTTATTTAAAGTATCTGTGAGTGTATTTTGATGATCTTAAGTTTTCCATTCCAGAGGGACCATATGAAGCTTCTTTTATGATGGAATGATTGATAACTTTGGTATCAGAAGTTCAAAAAACTTTTTTTTTTTTGAGGAAGATTAGCCCTGAGCTAACATCTGCCAATCCTCCTCTTTTGCTGAGGAAGACTGGCCCTGAGCTGACATCCATGCCCATCTTCCTCTACTTTATATGTGGGATGCCTATCACAGCATGGCTTTCCAAGTGGTGCCGTGCCCGCACCCGGGATCTGAACTGATGAACCCTGGCCCGCCGAGAAGCAGAAGGTGCATACTTAACCGCTGTGCCACCAGGCCAGCCCCTGAAGTTTTAAAATTTTAAATTCAGACCCAAGTGGGGGTGGTAGGAGGGTATGGATGGTGGTGGTGAGGGCCTCTCTTCCTTCCCATGCTATCTAATATCTTACCAGTACTCCCCATTGATTAAACCTGTCTGGAAGCCAGATAACACAGGAGGCTAGGAACAACAGCCTATGAAGTCAACCTTTCTCCTCCTTCCCACCCTAGCAAGAGATAAAGGAGAGCAGGGCAAGGGAAAAGGATGGATCTGTGGGCAAATGTCCAAAGTTCTGTTAGACACCTGCTTAAGACAAGCAATATTTGAGACTATAGTACAGTTTAAAGCAGTGATTCTCCAGCAAGGATGCCTCAATCAGAATTGTGGGGGTGGGGGGGCAATATTAATTATGGCTTCTCCAGCTTCGATTGAAATCCTTTTTAATATGCACTCCTGGTGATTCTGGTATGCAGCTAGGTTTTGGGCTTTCTACTTATCTCCCTTGCTCAAGGTTTTGTAACACCTTTCTTTTTTTTACCCGGATATGAGGGTCTTTCTGAGCATTTCTTTTAGGGGAGGTCTTGTGGTGATGAACTCCCTTAACTTTTGTTCATCTGAAAAGTTTTTATTTCTCCATCATATTTCAAGGATATTTTCTCTGGATAGAGTATTCTCGGCTGCAAGTTTTTATCTTTCAGAATTTTGAATATATCATTCCACTCTCTCCTAGCCTGTACGGTATCTGCTGAGAAATCTGCTGACAGCCTAATAGGGGTTCCTTTGTAGGTTATTTTCTTCTGCCTTGCTGTCCTTAATATTTTCTCTTTGTCATTGACTTTTGTAAGCTTCACTACTATATGCCTTGGGGTTGGTGTTTTTACATTGATAAAGTTTAGAGATCTATTAGCTTCTGTCACATGGCTTTCCAACTCTCTCCCCAGGTTTGGGAAATTCTCAGCTATTATTTCTTTGAACAAACTTTCTGCTCCATTCTCTTTCTCTTCTCCCTCTGGGATACCTATAATCCTTACGTTGCATTTCCTACTTAAGTCAGATATTTCTTGAAGAGTTACTCCATTTCTTTTTAGTCTTAGTTCTCTCTCCTCCTCTATCTGAAGCATTTCTGCCTTCTTATCCTCCAAACTCCTAATTCTGTCCTCCATATTATGAACCCTACAGTTCAGGGAGTCCAAATTTTTCTTAATCTCCTCCATTGTGTTTTCCATCTCCAATATTTCTGATTGGTTCTTCTTTATAGTATCAAGCTTCTTTGTGACATAGCTCCAGAACTCGTTGAGTTGTCTATCTGTATTCTCTTTTAACTCATTGAGTTTTTAAATGATAGCTATTTTGAATTCTTTGTCATTTAGGTTATAGATTTCTGTCTTCAGGATTGTTTTCTGGATACTTGTCATATTTCTTCTGTTCTAGAGATTTAATATATTTTTTCATACTGCTTGATGGTGTGTATTTGTGCCTCTGCATAGAGATAGAGTTTGGTTACTGATTCCTCTTGCTGCGACTGGGAGGTAGGGGTCAGCAGCTGTGTAATTTGCACCAACCAGGATCCTTGTCAGCTGTTCCTGACCGAGCATGGGCTCTCTTTTTGGACCCCAGTGGCTGTGTGAGGTCTCCTTTCAGCTGTGGGAACAATTACAGAGGAGCTTTGTGTTGCTGGTGCCTGTTCCCACTAAACACACTCCCTCCTTAGGGTCTGCAGCACTGTTATGGGCTTTTGCAGCAACCAAGAGCTGGTTCACCCAGCTTCTCAGCTCTGCCACCATCTGGTTCCACTGGCTGTCACTTGCCCACTCTGGGCTGCAGCAGAGCTGTGAGTGTTTAATGCAGCTGGCAGGTAGCTCACCCAGCTGAGCCACTTCTGCTCCAAGGTTTCCCAGCCTTTATGTGTGGTGGGTGGGGCCTCTCCACTAGGGCTGACCAGAGACTCTCCCTGCAGTTGCTGTGGGACCATGGATTTTCCCATTGAACCAAGGAGCAGTCACAGGGGGCTTAGGGCTGTAGTCACCTGTTTCCATAGTTGCACTGGTGTGCACGCCCACCCTCTGGGCCATGCCGGTGCTATGAGCATGTGAGCCAGGAGAGAGTCACTCATAGGTACTAGGCTGTCTGGGGGCCAGAGAGTTTTCACCTATCTCCACCTTCTCCCCAGGGGTAGTCCATCCACCTTCTGCTGTATAGCAGCACAGGTCTCTCAGGCATCCTGAGGTACTGTGTGAGTATCCTCCATTGATCAATGAATGTTCAATTAGTTGTAGTTTGAAGGGGGAGAGACAAAGAAAACTACTCACTCCACTATTTTGCTGATGTGAGTCTGCAGCTAGGTTTTGTGAACCATGAGAACAAAGGTCTCATAAAGGCCTTTAATTCTTCTGAAAATATATTGTATCAGATTATCAGAAAGGTAAATAGTAGATAGTTTTCCTATAACACTCCAAAAGAAGGCATCGCATAATTATAATTTAACATATAGTGCCTACTCTGTGTCCTCTCAAATACTTATTTTTCCATTTTTATTTGAGGAGTGTTACATCGGGCTGCTGAGGAAAGTACTATGTATTATGTAGTTTAGTTTTGTTTCTCTGAATTAACTGCTCTGCCTCCTTTTATTATTTGTCAAGAACAATTACATTACTTGTTTCTCTTCTTGCTTTGGCTGTGAAGAAGCTCAATAGGAATTGTTAGTCGAGGTTTTCTCACATAACTATTTTCTCTTGCATGTCTTCCTCTACTCTTGTCTTCTTGTTCCTCTACTCCGGTGGTAAGCATACATTTGTTTTATTCTTCTAGTGTCTTTTCTTTGTGGGAGTGTCCTCTTCACACCAGAAATGGCTCTGCTTGAACCAATCAACTATAGTATCCTGTTCCCTTTTGTTACAGAGGTGGGCGTGTGACTCAGGCTGAACTGATTAGTCCTGCACCTTTTAGGACAAGGCTTGATAGAGCTGATAGGAAACCAACCAATCTAACTTATACCAAAATACACAGCAAAAGAGGGAAAAACAACATCAACAACAGAAGTTTCAAAAACAAGCAACATGGAAGACTAAGATAGAATTTCCTCAGCCCAATTCCAAATCTTCATTTCTAAGTAGGGAACATTGATGGTCTCAACTTAGGTGAAGTACAGGCTTCTAGATCAATAAACTGTGTACTTATCAATCTTGTGTAACCTGCTTGCCTGATGACTCTCAATGCAGATATATTCACACATAAAGTTTGCTTAATTTTGAAAATTGCACATATGCTTCTAGGCTCTGGGTCCCCAAATTTACTGATAGCAGGAATCTTAATTTTTTTCTCCTGTTCTTGATTAAATCTTCATCCATCCCAATATCCACAATCCAATTATTAGAATTTCTGCTTCTCTTGGGTGATTAGTCAGTTATACGTTTAATACAACCATTATGCCAATCACTCTTCAGATTTCAACCTCTCTCCTTTCTGAACTTCCTTCCCCTAAATTTCTTCATATTGAGTGTATGCTCATGGGTATCACTCTCATCCTTGCTTGTATGTATGACAGGAGGGAGGAAAGGAGTATCTGCTCATATGATGGGTGATAGGTAGGGGAAAAGATCCTCCTACTCAGTCTGGTTTCATCTGAAGGATGTGGTCTTCGCACAGGCCTTTGTCCATGTTTCTTTTCAGAAGATTTGCCTTGGTCCTCTCCGTTATAGAAAGATAGAAGGACATCTCTGTCTCTATTTGGATACTGCCAGCACTGTACCCTTTAAGCTCTTCTCTGAGTTGTTCTTCTTCTGCTTGGCTCAGTAGCCACCTGGGCAGTATATGGTTCTATGCTACTTCCCATGGAATAATTTATTGTCGGCCTCCAGAAATCATCAGAGGGGAAGCAAACTCCAGTTTCTTTACTCAAATTCACCCTATCCATCAGGAGCCATATATCTGATACTGTTTTCCCATTCTGCAGGGAGATGGAAGGAAGGTGAGGAAGGACAAGGAGCTATACTCCTATCTCCCTCTATGCTTTCTTTTCAAAGCCTTTTCTTATTTTCCTCCCTTTTATATTTCATAATATTAAAAATAGAAATCGATTTTAGCCTCTACAGAACCCAAAAGCATGCTAGATGTCTCATAGGAATAGGTGAGCTTCCTTGAACTCTGTCATTGGGAATATAGTCATTTTGTTCTAAACAGTTTGCTATCCCTGCACTACACAGTGCACAAATAGTGCAACCCCTGCACTACAGGGTGTGTACCTTTGGGAATGGAGGGGGAGGGGAGCAAAAAAATCATTGTATGTGTAAAGTACAGATTCCATGTGTGTAAAGTGTAACCTTACATATGATTTATAAATTGCCTCAGTTCTTTTGAAAATAGAGAGGATATTAATTGACAAGTATAAATGATAACAAGCATTAATTCACACTCTGTGAAGCTTTGTATTTCTATTTACCTTTTCTTAGATATATTGTAAACTTGAGTCAATTTTTCTACTATTTAAAAGAAAAAAATAACATTGCAGTAGTTTTATCTTTTTTTACTTTGTGTGTACACGTAAAGTAACTTTGGCTTTGTTATGAGTCCCATGTCTTTCTCAACTGACATGGGGATGTGAGGAGTATTTATTATATTACTTGATGAAAAAGTATGCTCCTTTTTCTCTCTATATATATTTTGGACATCAGCAGAATATGAGAAGAGGACTGACTCATGATATCTTACCCTCGATTATATTTTAATTAAGCATTATTTTGTTTTTTCTTTTTCTTAAAAAGGTCTCTTGGCACTTTTTCCTTTCTAAATGCATCCTTCTTTCATAGGACATTTTCCAATATCACAAGGTAATTTTAATTTTACTCCCATTCTAGATCCTTCTTAGGAAAATTACTCTGGTTATGTACTTAATCACTATGTACTCTGTTTACTTTAAAGCTGGACCTATTTTTATAATGTGAGTTTATTCTCTGGGACATAAAATGTATAAAGTTAAAATCTGCCATGTTAATCTCAATGTAATTTTTCTTTTATTTGTCCATTAACAATAACAACACTAGTAAAAATGATTAGTAGAAAAAGGCAGCCTTTGTGAGTTGTGATGTGGAGGATATTTGTGAAATCTCTCCAATCGTATGAAACTCCTTGTTTTATAACTGCTAGTATAAATCACAGGGTCATGTGGTTAATCTTCTGCTTGCTTCAATAAAAATGATCCAACTTTGCAGCCTCCCACAGCTTTCAATTTCTGTATCCTGCCTATAAACTCAGGGTCAATAAACAGGTTAGAGATAAATAGAAGAGAAATTTTTGATTAAAAATAGTATGAAATGCTGGGGAAAGGTTAGCTAATTCAGGAAAAAATAAAGGTCTGAGCATTCTGCGTGATTTAGAGGCAGAGCACCTATGGATTCATGTGCTGAAGCTGGGCCAGCGATGTCCACTTGAAATCTTTCATTGGATAGTTGTTGATTAATCTTTGTAACTCAGTCTTCACTTCTAATGAGCACATCAATGGGATATATATTGACTTTCCAGTGCCTTGGTTTTATTAAAGGGGGAGCTGTTTCCAATTTTATAAGTGGAGAGCTTCTATGGCCACTGCTACATTTCAATTCTAAGCATTACTTACAAAAGTCATTTAGAAGTGCTTTCTCTAAACTATTATGTTTTCATTTCATTCTTTATGTACTATAAGTCTTTAAAAATGTTTATATTGAAGACACGCTGTAGTGAAAAAGGATCTTGGATAGAAATTAAGAGCCCAGTGCCTTACTTTTCTTTCTGATATTAATTAGCTCTGTGAGTTTGGACAAATTACTTACTTTCTGTGAAGCTAAGTTCATCATACTTAAAGGAAGAGTTAAGAGAGTAGATTAAGAAGACAGACCAAGCACACCCATTTTCTCCTTTCTCATTGAAATCACACTGAAACAACAGAGAAAATATCTGTGTCTTTACATACCTATATCTAGGACGAACATATTTTTATCTGCCTATCTTTCTATCCATCTAAATATACGTACAATGGGGTCAGAAAGAAGAAAGGGTACCGTTAGAAGACCAGAACATTTTAAGAAATTTTAGAAGATCTTAGCCAGAGAGATTAGGTTGACTGAGTAACCAGAGCACAGAATACAGATCTAGGCAGGAGCCATTCTTCTGAGTGAATCCTTGAAAATTATCCTACCTTGAAATAGAATATACTGTTTAATAGAACAAACCTAAGTGAAAAAACTTTTAAAAATTGAAAAGAATGATGGAAAAGATGTACTTGATTAAGGATAACAAATAAGATATGAGAAGGAATATTAAAATCAGAAAAAATATTAAGACTAAAACATTAGATGGCATGAAGGGGATATTATATGATAATAAAAGTTTCAATCTCCAATCTGTAGGGGTCCTAGATGTCTTGGCTGCACCAGTCTAAAGTGGAATTTCCATGTTGGTAAACTGAGAGTGGGAAAGGAGGATACAGATTTTGGTTCTGCCACCACAGGATCTCACAATTCTTACCAAGTTTTAGTAGATTTTCTTGAGTAATTTTTATTTTTCACTTGCTATCTGTCTGTTGTACTATTTCCAGAGATTTCAAATAGTCGATTTTTAAAATAATTTTCATCAGTTTCACTGCAGACTAGATCCCTGGAGTTTGTCAAGTAAGAAGTAGAACTTTGTCAGAGCCTTTTGAAGTCAGAAACAACTCAAGCTTTGGGTTGAGGAGAAGCTTTCAGTGTGGCAAATAGGACAGGGAGCCACAGAGATAAAGACAGGTAGTTGACAAAGTCAACCAGCCCAGGTCACGGTTACAGTGGAAAATTTTTCTTGGAATTTGAACGTTTATGAGTTTGCTTTATAATAACCTAGTTGAATAAATAATGACATGGAAAATGCTCCTTTCTACGCCCAAATGAAATATGTTTGGAGCCTGTAGACATCAGCAAATACCCTAGATTTTTCACTCAAGTTATGCACAGTTTTTCAGTGCTATTTGTGAAAAACATCAAAATAGGGCCTGAAAGATTACACATAAGATTTTGACCTGGAGCCAGACTCTTTGACTCCACCCCTTGATCTTTCTGGGCCAGAGCAGGAAACATAGGTTATCCCATTATGGGTCCACGTGGGTTGGACTTTAAGTAGCTGTGACAGTAACTAATTATTCTGAGCCAACGGTGGACCAAGGTCATGATCAAAATCACTTGAAGCAGGATGGTGAGGCCTGTCTGGAGGAGTGCACATAGCCATGAACCCAACAATTCCCAAGTCAGGAAGAGATGGCCTAAAGCCCATCAGGGTTTACTTCAGAGAGTCAGAAGGACTTCTTTTTAAGCCTCAAAATCAACTATTCTCCTTTGCAGTTTTATTGATCCAGGAGAAAAATGAGGTGTTGTAAATCACACAAACCTACCCCTCCTTGGCTGGTCAGCAGGAATTGAGGGCTACGTAGTTATCTAACATTACTTGGGCCACAGAATTGAGGCTGAGGCTGGTCTTTTGTGCCTTCAAAGCTGAGGTAGTATTATTAGTGACCTCAGTGAGGGACAGGTTGTGCAAAATATTTCCTAACTCAATGACACTGACGGTAGGGATAACCACATGGAGCACACCCATGAGAAGAGAGTTGGTAATGCCACCTGTCAATTCTCTCAAGTAACTGCCTGGTTTTGGAGCTCCCACCTGACTCAGCATAGTGTGACATGTTCAGTTGGAGGGGCTGTTTTGAATACTTGGTGGTCTCTTATTAATGCTTAAATGTACATGTTACATTGGTAAGAGGGAGGCAGGTGAAGGCCTGGTTTTTGTAAATGAAATAATACCCCAAAAGGGTACACACCGTGCTGATAGGGTAGAATCATTAACTATCATGGGGATCGACCAGCTAAAAGTCCCTCCTTGTGGGAAGAATTCTAGAGTGGAACTGAAGAGTCTGTGTAAGACTGGAGTGAGTTTAAGAGAAAACTGGAGGAGAAGACTGCCACTATCCAGACCTATATAGCTTCGCCTGCATATCCTGTGCTCCCTTTCCCAGATGTTCCAGTTGCTTCTGCTTCTGATAGGAGCAAGTTGACATCTAGGGAGGCATTTTGCTTCTGTAGTGTTGGAGTCCAGTTTTGGCAAAGTTTCAGTCCAGATTAATAAGTTTGGGGTACCTGAGGTATCAGAAAATCTGTGGTTAAAGAAATGTCTATTCCTGGTATTCAGTGGCACAGTCGCACAGCAATCAAATATTTATTTGTGGGGTCAGGCAGTGGATGACATATCCAACAGCTTGTCAGATTCAGGGCAGTGATAACTGCCTGGAACAGATTTGTCAACAATTCAGCAAGGCAGAGTCATGAAGGCTATTCTGCAGGAGAAAGAGAAGAGAGGTTACATCCCCTTCCCCTTCCTTTCCTGTACTCAGGCTCTTAGGTTTGAAGGTGCTCATGTTCTATGAATTAAGGAGACTTCTCCACACTGACTGCAGTGTGGGCAGTCTTTCCTGTACCATAGACTAGGATAACATTCTTAATTCTTCCTCTGGGGTGATGTACTCAAATCTTCTGTCTTGGATCCTCTTATGGTTCAATAAATGTTTCTATTCTATATCCTGATATTGATCCCATGGGGCTACATGGGGCAAAGCAGCAGGGCCACATTAATGAAAATGTTGAACTAGACACATCAAATTTATAGTCATTATTTTTAAAGTCCCTGTTGGCAAAAATTCATTCTTTGAACCTGGGTGGTAAATGGAGAAAGAAGTTACTGTCTCCTACTCCTGATTGTTTAATAGCCATCCTAATCTCCCATCGATCTGAGTCTTCAGGAAGGTATTGAAGGGGATAGAGGGCTCTTGAAGGTTCCCCTGCAGAGACTGAGCTGTCAATAATTGTAAAAGAAGAGTGTACAATTGAAGTAATAGGTCAGAAAGCTTGGTAAAACATAATAGCACAAATGAGAAGTACCCTTTTGGGGAATTGCTGTATTGAGACCTCAGACTGTTTGCCTGAGATTTGTAGTCCAGGCTGGGACTATCTTTCCCCTCCTGTCAGCCACTTAAGCCTATCTTTTAATTGCCCGTTAAAACACTCAATCACCCCTGCAGTTTAGGAGTGATATAGAACATGAAGAGTCCATTGTATGCCCTGTGACTGGGCCCACTGATGTGTAACTGGGGCCACAACTCAGGGCGATTATCAGATACAATGTGCTCAGGAAAAGTGAACAAGAAATCAATATGGTCTTACGTGACCTGGGTAGTGTGGCCCAAGTCAGTGGAATGCCTAAGGACCACTAGGTCAAACCAAGAGAAAATGTCAACTGCAGTCGAGATCCAGTGAAACCCTCTGGATGGGACGAGAGGCCAAGTGTGATCTATTTGTCAAGAATTCCCTGGCCCATTGGCTCAAGAGATTTGTCCCCGTATTTTTAGTTTGTCAGTATTTTTAGCTTTGGTCATGGTCTGGCAGGCAGGGAAGCTTTTCATACTGTTTGGCATCTTCAAGCAATAGTGGCAGTCCATGCTTGTAGACTAGTTTAGAATCTTGTGTAAATTTCCATAGACTGTCCTCTCATGGATCCAGGAGGCAATAGGTCACAGGTCTGCTTGTTCTGAGTTAGAGGACAATTCAGTTTCTGCAAACACTGTCTGCTTATTGGTTATGTTCCCCTTTGTCAGCATAATAGCCTTTCTGGTAAGCATCTACACAGATAACAGAAAGCGTATTAGGAGCAAAGCTAGTTTTTATACAAATGTCTTAACCCCACAGTGGAGGGCTTGTGTATATGGCTGTCTGAGGTTTGCCAGTGGCCTGAACAAACAGCCAGGCTATTATCCACAGCCTCAAGAGTCAATGAAACTATAGCATAGCTCATTTATTGGAGTGGCTTGCATAATTATCCATATCTCACGAGCCTCTGCCCATTGTGCTGAGTGTCTTTTTACTGTCTCTCAGGTTGGATGGCAGCTATACTCTATTTCATCTTTGTAGAAGTTAACCAAGAAGAGGTATCAGTAAACCAGATCCATGCGTGGTCCAGAAAGTTTCTATATCGGGGTTTGCAATGGGCCAGTAAGAGTGTGGCTCCTTAAGCAATACACCTGGGGCACAAGGGACACTGATGAGAGCTTTTCATGGTGTTATGAGACCCAGATAGGTCAGATTTTACCCCCTTCTCTATGTACCAATTCCATTTCACTAAAGAGAATTCCTGAGGTGTCCCCACCCAGCGATTTGAGGACTCTCTTTGGACTCATGACATGATTTGTGGTTGCACTACTACCTCATGGCCATGAATCATGTACTCAGTACCCACTAAGGCACCAAAAATAGGCCAATAATGGTCTCTCAAAGGATGTGCACCTTTAAGCAGATTCTGGGAGTATATGAGTCCAAAAACCCAATGGACACCTCCGTCTGATCTGTGGTAGAGTCCTTCTGCCACAGACTCCAATTGGCAAACTGAGAGATTACTGAAACCTGTAACTCAAATAGCAAATGTGAATTGGAGGGGCCCAGGCAAGGGGAATAGCTTGGGTGGCTCACTGGAGGACCTCCAGGGTATCCTGTTGGTTGGGGCCTTTCTCCTTCTTTTTATTTGTGGGGGTGGAGAGGGCCAAATACTTAGTAATTGTCTTTTCTGGAATGAGACATTGTGCTACTTCCCAGATAATGCCCAGGAATTTCACTCAGGTACTAGGTTCTTATACCTTGTCTGTATTAACGGCCCAGTCATATTGTCACATGTGGGTCAAAAGGGTATCCAGTCTTTTCTAGGGGTGGTCTTGCCTGGACCCACCGGGAAATGTCATCAATATAATAGAAAGCTAGTGTTCTCTCTAGAAGTGGGACTTTTTCCAAGTCATGGCCTGTCTATTACTGACAGACAGCCAGGGGATTTAGGTAGCCTGTGGAAATACATTAAAGTATATTCCAAGCCATTCCATATAAATGAAAACTGATCCTGATAGTCAGAGTGAGAGGGATGCTGAAATGGGTATTTGTGATATCAATTATTGCATACCAAGTTCCCTTAGCTTAAGAAATAGCCTCTGTGACAGTAACAATATTTGGTACTGCATGTGTCAAGGGTGGGACTATAGCATTGAGTCACCAATAGTCAAAGGAGAGTCTCTAGGTATCTGAAGCCTTGTGCAGAGACCAGATGGAGCTACTGAGTGGATAAATAGTATCATGGAGAACTTTGGTTTCCTTAAATTTGGCAATGACGGTGGTTAGTTTTCAGGGGACAATAACATTAGGCACCAGTAGTGGGGTAAGGTCACTGTCTTCCACATGTCCCAATAAGATGACCTTAACTGCATCAATTCTTGTCAGGGCTGTGGGTGAAGGAGTGTTGGGATATACATACACAATACATCTATACTAGTAATACATTCAGTAGTGAAGGCTATAACCATGGAGGATTTTAAGGGCCTGAAATGACCCATCCATGGTGAGGTTTGGGTAAGAGTTCTGGCAGTAGTGGCCTCAGACTCAACACCGGAGGGCATTATCTGTTTTCTTCTCATCCTGGTGTCCAGGCTCATGGGAATCATAGTCACCAGTGTACTGGTCTCCAAAAGACCCAAGAAGTACAATTTTTACCCATCTCCTCATTGAACTGTGACCTTGTAATAGAGCCTCTTGTTCCCTCTGGGGACAAAGGAACCCATATAATCCTTAGCATTGCTTATATTTGAAAACTGAGAGGTCTGGATGGGCCCTTAAACCCAATGGCAGGCTCACCAGGAGAGACAGAGGGAAGAGAGGATGCCACCATGGGAACTCCCAGTGAGATCCCCTGTTGGGCCTTTCATGGGCATGGCACCTGGCCATGAGTTCCTTGGTAGGGAGCACATCAATCTCCTCCTTTGAGATCCAGTGATTAAGTGACCATATTCAATGATCTTTTCAGTAGAGGGTACTTGATCAACCACTTGGTATGGTAGGAAAAGTAGCTATGTGGAATGACTTACAGAAAATTATAAATGGCTTAGCTAGTTGGTCAGTGGCATAGAGGATTGAAAAGATTAGAAGATTAGGGTCAAGAATATCTGGTGAAGAGGCATAAAGATTGACCTACTGGAGAGGGCAGGAAGTACAAAGACATTAGTAGTGTGTGTTTATATTCATCAAAGAACATCCACCATGAAAGGGTCTCTAAAAATATAGGTATCATCCAGTCAGTTGACATCAGCCAACATCTGTCACTGGACACTCCAGCATTGACACAATGTGTGAATGAACGAAATTGCCATGGGAGCAAGGATGAAGGCTGTGCATGTGCCTCAAAATATGGGTTCCTGCTTACCATAGTTAATCAAAACTTGGTCAAAATTTCTGACAAAAGACCAACTCTGAGCACCCAGTATGGCACCATTCCTCAAGAAGGCCAAACAGCCGCTTGGTTTCATGTAGGTATTATTGGATGCCTTCTATCCTAGAAGGGACAGAAATTCATCTTTTCTAGAATTAATGTACATTTGATTATGAATTTGCCTTTTCTGCATGTGAGACTGCAGCCAGCACTGCTATTTGAGGGTTTATGGAATGTTTGTCCCACCAACCTGAGATCTTAGAGCAAAGGAGACATGGGAATAAGGACATGAACATGGGATCTACTAGTTTAATCATATACTACACCACTCAGAAATAACTGATCTACAGAGTTCTTGTGAAGGTGCTGCTGCGGTGTCAGTTTGCAGATGACACACTGAGAACATGCGTACCAATTCCAAGGATGCTGTGTATACTCCAAATCAAAGACCAGTAGATGGTGTTGTGTCTCCAATTGGTAGAGTACATGAATCTAGAAACCAAGGGATAGGTAAAGGAGTGACTCCACTTACCATCACTCCCAGTGACCCACTCATGAAATATGTGCTTTCCACTCTCACAATTCTTAACTCTGGAAGTTTAAAGGTTTTATTTAGAAGTTTAGATGAGGGATGATTTTACTAGAGGACTAGGGCCTTTGATGCCCCATTGATGAAATCTACCAAGTCACTCTACCAAGTAAGTCATATTGGCCAGAAGAAGTGCTCATCAAAAGTCAGGAGTTTCTAGGGGCTTTCCAGGTGGCATAGTGGTTAAGGTTGCACGCTCCACTTCCGTGGCCTGGAGTTCACAGGTTTGGATCCCAGGCATGAACCTAGACCACTCATCAAACCACGCTGTGGCAGCATCCCACATAAAATAGAGGAAGATTGTCACAGATGTTAGCTCAGGGCCAACCTTCCTAACATGCAGAAAAAAAGTAGGGAGTTTCTAGAATAAAGTAGAAGAAGGAGATAATGAGAATCATTTTTGGACTTGAGGGACTATAGTTCATCCCACTAATCTTCATCTCATAAATTTTGCTGCATAAAAGAGGAGCACTAGATTGGCAGTTGCAATCAGAATTTATAAAAGATAGGAGGACATAATCAGAACAAAGGAGTGGATGGCAGTGGATGCTTCGGTTCACTGGCCAGATCCCTACTCCTGTGAGTAGTGAAGTATTCATTTTCTCAGCTGCTGAGAGTTGGCAGCTGAAATGTTTCAAATGGATGTCTCTCTGGGTATCGAAGGGAGCCACATTGACAAGACTACATCCTTTCTCTGGCATAGTCAATGACTGGTTGATGTGAGGCCATAAAGGCTCAGCTCTCTTGCCCCATTGGGGAACATCTCTAAAGGGTATTTCAGCTCTAGAGCTGAGACAGTTTGGCTCAAGGCTTTGTTGCAACTTTATTGCAATTCATTGTCTTCTGTCGCTCACTCATGGGGGTTAATTCCTAGAGATTTTCCCAACAAATTTCTTACACACAAATCTTTATCTCAGTCTCTGATTTCCAGATTTGCAACAGCAGCCTAACAATATAAAAAGTTAATACACATATCCTCTTAACAAAAAAAAAATTATGCTCAGGAACCCGTGTTAGATTCATATTTGAATATGTTCCCAAGATATATGCCTAAGCATGTTCATTGCAGCATTGCTTTTAATTGGGTAAAACTGGGAATATTTAAATGTCTATCAGTCGAGGAGGCCTTAAACAGATTATGGGATATGCATAAAACTCAGTGCTATTTACCTAATAAAAGAAGTGAGATCTAAATATGCTAACATGGAAAAAAATCTCTAAGATCCATTGTTAAATGAACAAAGGAAGATATAGAAAATTATTAGCAAAATCCATTTGTATAATCTTTCTAATTTTGTAAGTTAATTTTATTTATATAACACTGGCTGATGAAATTTAAGAATATGAAGCATGAAGATAAAATCCTCTACATTTCCGGAGATTAAAAAAAATGTCACTAATGAAGCAACCAGAAATGTATCACTAGCCTTTACGTTAGCAACACTGTTAGAAGACCATAGAATAATTCCTTCAAATCTTGAGAAAAAAATTATATTCAGCATAGAATTTTATATAAAGGCAATTTTAATGACTTAAAGAAAGTCCTTGTGATGTAATATTAAATTATATATGCAATATTATAGATAATATATACAGCACAAAGAAAACTGGATAATTGTATATATATATATATAACACTAGAAGTTGTTGTACCAATTCGACAGTAGCTATGTTGAGTGGTGGGACTATGAGTGATTATGTTTTCTTCTCAGAAATTTTTTCTGTTGTATTTTCCAAATTTTCTAAAAAATGTATATATGCAGAAAAAGCACATCTTTATAGGTCTGTATTTCTTCACGGTCACCAGACTACTTGCTTTAGAACCACATAGTAAAAATAGAGTTTTTGAAGCACTATCCTAGGCCCATGGAATTAGAAGCTTTGGAATGGATCTTGGGATCCTGCACGTTGAATTTGCACCCTTCGGTGGTTTTTATGTACATTTAAGTTCAAGAGCTACTGACTGAGGTGGAAAACAAAGAATTCTAATTATAATGCATTGTCTTGGCATGTCAGAAATTAGTATATTCATTGAGTTTTCTTGCTGTTTTATGATTGTACTCTATTTCGCAGAATCTGAAACATGAGCTTAGAGAAGACCAGCGTTCTCGTTCTCTCTCAACTTGCTGGGGACGTCAAGGTTAAATCTCTTTCCCATATGGTTACAATATTCTTATAGTAGGTCTTCTGACCCCAGCTGCAGAGAGAGAAATGTTGACTTAGTCCACATTTCACAGAAGCTATCTTTTTTGAAACTATTTTTTGCTAATTTTTTTGTCTGTTTTTTACAAAGAGATTTTTCTCATCCAATTTTGTGAATTCCTACGTCACATTTGCTCAGGCTGTGTGTTTGCATGTAAATAAAAACCAACAATAATTTATAAAGCCTAATGCCCTGGGCTAGAAGGAAAAATAGTTCGTGAATGAGAATCTGAAGCTGCAGATGTGTGTACCTCTGGTTTCCAAGTTACTCTGGTCCATTGTGGCTGCTGTGTTCCTTTGTTGGGCTATGCCCACCTGGGGCAGAGGACAGGAGTTAAAATTGTTCCTTTTTCAAAACTGCTCATCTCAGGAAAATGTTTGATGTGATTTGCTTTTAACAGAAATTTCGTTTATGAACTATTAATTTGCTATTGTGAGTGGGTTGGGATTCAGGAACCTAACTTTTTTTTTTTTGAGGAAGATTAGTCCTGAGCTAACATCTGCTACCAATCCTCCTCTTTTTGCTGAGGGAGACTGGCCCTTAGCTAACATCCATGCCCATCTTTCTCTACTTTATATGTGGGACACCTGCCACAGCATGGCTTGATGAGCAGTGCATAGGTCCGCACCTGGGATCTGAACCGGCAAACCCTGGGCTGCTGAAGTGGAACATGTGAACTTAACTGCTGCACCACTGGGCTGGCCCCCCTAAATTTTTAGTTACCTGAAACTTTAAAACCTAATGGAGTGAAACATTTAATGCTGCTGTTTCATCTAAAGGGGATGGAAAAAATCAGTTAGGATCTTAAGAAGAAAATTTATTTTGTTTAATTAGAGGCATATTAATTAAAATGCTGTTTTACTCATTAATGGTGCCTTTTAAATGCATTTATTCATCTTTCTTCTTTAAGGACAAATGAAGCAATTATAAGTCAGACATTGCTTTAATGTAAGGTGTGACTGGGAAAATGTATGATTCATAATCTGAGAAAATGCTGGTCAAAATAAATTTGCATTCAAATCATTAGCATAAATGACCTTAAGTGTCTTAAAGTCAGGACTGACCATCAGATGAATTGTGAAATAGGCAAATTAAATTTGTGACCCCATTCTTGCTTCCTTTCTGTTGCTTCCCTCTTCCCTTTCAGTAGTCTCATTCCATGTCAACCCTTTCACCTCCATCTGCATTCATCAAGAACGGTTTCCAGAGAGATGACTCAAATTAGCTTGTTGAGAGATTTCCTAAGTTCTGGAAAGAGACAAAGTTTTGGAAAAAACGTCATATGGACCAAAGCAGGGGTGTTGAGGGGTTATCAGCGAGGGCCTCCTCTTCACGACCTCCCTCACAATCAGATTGACTACTTTTTTTTTTAATTGCAGTAACATCAAATTATAACATTATATAGCTTTCAGATGTACATCATAATATATTTCAAATTCTGTGTAGATTATATCACGTTCACCACCCAAAAACTAATTATAGTCCATCGCCTCACATGTGAGCCTAATCACCCCTTTTGCCCTCCCCCCTTTCTCCATGGTAACCACCAATCCATTCTTCTTTGCTATGTGTTTGTTTGTCATTGTTTTTATCTTCTACTTATGAGTGAGATCATATGGTATTTGACTTTCTCCCTCTGACTTATTTCACTCAGCATAGTACCCTCAAGGTCCATCCGTGTTGTCACAAATGGCTGGATTTCGTCATTTCTTATGGCTGAGTAGTATTCCATTATGTATAAATACCACATCTTCTTTATCCATTCGTCCCTTGATGGGCACCTAGGTTGCTTCCAAGTCTTGCCTATTGTGTACAATGCTGCAATGAACATAGGGCTGCAGGTATCTTTATGCCTTTGCGTTTTCAAGGTCTTTGGATAAATATCCAGCAGTGGGATAGCTGGATAATATGGTAGATCTAGCTTTAATTTTCTGAGGATACTCCATACTGCTTTCCATAGTACTTTTATATCTGTTTTACAGTTGAGTTTTTTTTGGACTTCTCTTTTTCTGATGAAAGTGTTCCCCTTCAGATAAGAAAATCACAACATAACAAAAAAATGGAAATGAACACAAAAACTTCTCAAAGTCTTGGAAGTACTGTTATAGTGACAGAAACATGGCCCATGAATTTGGATTTGATTCCTGAACTCCAGCCATCATTACCTAAGCAACTCAAACTTTCTGAGCTTAATTCTCCTCATCTGAAAACTTTGAAACAAGTTTTAAAAATATTCTCACAGGACTGTTGTAAAGATTAATAGAGAAATCTTATTCAAATAATTATCAAGTGTCTGCCACATAGTAGGGCTGTAAAGTATAATAGGTTAGTCGGTTCCAGATTCCTGTCCTACCTCGCTATATTTCCTTGATGTTTCCGCCTTGTCCTTTGCTATGCTGAGGTTGCATATAATCATTCATTTGGGTGTAGAGAGAAAAGCAAAAGCAATAATGCTCATCAGTATGGAACTCAAGTCAGGGATTGCTTTGAGGTGGGTACGACATCAGGGGCTCCTCAAAGCATGCCACTTACAGCGAAGGGAAAATGTCACTCTTGTAAATTGTAATCATTGTACATGTCCTTGTAATTGTTTAGCTACAAGAGGGACTTGCCTACTAGGATGATGCCTTGGAACTGGGATCCATAAGCTAACACTGAATAAAAATCTCTCTCAGTGTAATTCTCCTCCCCACAGCAGGCCATATTTATTTTTGGATTTAGAGGATTAAGAAATCTTAAACTTTCTTTTTCTAGGATGATGCTTAGCCTATATAGATTCAAAACCAGACATGACAGCACCTAAACAGCTTCCCCATCTGCTTCTCTCTTCATTTTCCAGAGTGGTCCAAACCACTGATTGATGAATGAGAGAAGATAGGACAAGGACTCACATACCCTTATCATACTGCCAGTGACTACGTCATTGAGTTAATCTGACCAGTGAAACAGGCTGCAACTCCTTTAAAATGTGTATTTTCCTAAATGGATTATGCAACCCCTCTAGGCTCTCTTGTTTTCACACTTTCACATACTTCTTATTAGCTCTGAATAATTTTCACTCTACAAAGTAAAAAGAAAAAATACCCTACGTTTTTGTAGTACTGTATAGTTTCCAAAGTGTTTTCACATTCCTTATTTCATGTGATCCTGGCAAAAAACCTTGCAAGATTGTGTTTTATTCTGATTCTTTACCAAAGAGGAAAGGGAGTTCAGAAAGGACAAGTGACTTAGAGCAATTCTCTCTAGGACCCAGATGCTAGAAAATTTAAAATTGCCTTTTCCTCATTCCACATACCCTGATAGTTAAATTGTCCTCCTTGGTGGGTAAGGGCTATATTTTAAACCTCTTTCATGACACATAAGACAAGCATATGCTCCAGTTTGGCTGTTTCCACTTGTCAGTTCACCGGGATACCAATGTATCTTTATTGTCCATTGTGCTTATTTTGATAAGGGTGTAGAAACAAGTGCTATTTACTCTTTCTTTGATACTTGACTAAAAAATTCTTAAATTCACCTGAATACTATTCTTTTATTTTCTTTTTTAAAGCATTACAACCATTTTTAATAACACCAGTGCCTTTCATGGATACCTAATTAACACAAATTCAGCATGTGTTGAAGAGTCACTACTCCCTGTGGATTTGAGCAACTCAAACTTTCCCCTACTTAATTCTGTAGCATTGTTTATCTTGACGTGATTTGGGTGACTAGAAAAGAACATCGATCATTTCTTTCTTTCTGTAGTTAGTTTTAAAATATCGCATTGCAGCTATTGTTTTCAAGATAATTACTCTACTTTTTATTTCACTTGTGTGACTGGTTTGTGAATTTGTGAAAATTTTGATATTTGAGTATGAAATACCCCACTCCCCCATGATTTATGGACATTACATGCTATGAAAAAAGTTATATAGAGAAACTAGGCTTCAAAAACATCAAATAGTAGTTTAAGTATCTGGGATTATTTACAATTACTTGCTGAAAAGTACTATTTCTCGTACTTTCCTTTGAGAATGTCTTATCATCATAATCAACAAAATGCCTTTTTCTGCAATTATTTTTATGTAGGGTAGAATTTAGAATGTATTTAAAAGATTTATTCAGTGAGTATAAAAATTAGGTATATATATGTAGAAAAGATACTACACTAACAGACTTAATATTGTGATTGGCCTATCTATTGTACATCTATCTATCTATCTATCTATCTATCTATCTATCTATCTATCTTTCTAGTAATCATCTATCTTTTCCCAGCATCAGAAATGTGTTTGTGTGTATAGGTTCATATTTCTCAATCGGCTCCCAGTATTACTAACAGGAAGATTTGAGGGTCTATCTGTTGTTCATCTGAGGGGTGGTTTGGGCTGAAGTTTAAGTCTCAGCTCTATCACTTTCAGTAGCTATACAATGAAAAAGTTAACTTCTCTGATTTTCACCCCCCTCTCTGTGAAATGGGAAATAATAATACTTTGTAAGTTTCTTTAAATATTAAATGAGACCACATAAATATTGTGTGTAGTATAATCCTGCCACATATAAAACTCAATAGATTTTTTTTTCACAAATCTCTATTTTGAAAAGTTGACAACTATATTAAAGAAAGAAAAGCTAAATGACTGGCTAATCTAGTAGTCCAACACGTGCTCTTGAATTCTTAGCACCTCTGCACACTTACCGAACGCACTACTCAACCAGAGTCTTTCAAATCATCAACCTTAGTTAGATAGTAAGATTTTTTTTCACTGAATCCCTCAGTTTTCAGAGTTGGATAAAGCAACTGGTGGTTTTTGTAGTGGAGATAGAGTTATGACTTCCATCTGAATCTATTTATAACTGAATACACAGATCCAGGAAACACAGATTGTGGTAAATCAGAGAGGATCCAGAAAATTGTTATTTTACATATATGACTGTTACAGGCTTGAAGACTAGAAGCACCTGTCTTATTATTTCCTTTATATATAGGTGCCAACAAAACTAGAGATCCACAGACGAGAACGATCACATCATGAGATAAGGAGAGAAAGTGGGAGAGAGAACAATCTGGATTTTCAGTGTTAGTCAACAATTGTTATGTATATTTTACTGGATTGCATTTTATCTTTTTTGTTCTTAAAAATATCTGTGTATTTTCTAAAAACATCAGGCTCCCTCTTGTGCCAAGGTTAGAGTTTCTCCCCTGCCGACAATTCTGATTGAAAAAGCTCCATGTGGTACATTCATTAAGCCAGATGAGAAAAATCAGAGAGCTACAGTGTGTTACATTTATATATTTTGATTCGTTGAAATATTTCAACCAAGTACTAATATGACTTTTATATTTGCTAACAGGCTGATAACTTTGTTCACTTCTATTTATCTTTTCTTCAGATAAGCAATGTTGAAGAACTCCTAGGCAGTGGGCCCCAGCAAGTCCTTTCATTACCTTTTGTCACTGCTATATACAGCCTGTTGACATGGGTTATTTTTTAAAGAAAAAGTGTTGCCTTTGAGACAGAAATTATAAAATAACATATTTCTGGTTGTGTTCCATTGGTCATACCTTCCCACTCACCCACCCCAAGTTTGCATTTGATCCTCTTCTTGTGTATATATATTATTTCTTGGTGTTTTTGCTCAAAGCATTTGCTGCACTGTATTATAATATGACTTGCCTACCTTCCTTTACCATTATAATAATATCTCCTTAATAGAAGTAATGTGTGTCATTCATCATTTTTTGCCCCAGAATCAAGCACAGTAGCCACTACACAGAGGATGCTGTTGAACACGTGTTTATTGATTCAATGAATGGTTTGCAACTCAGCAAAAATTTTCCCCTAAGAGACAAAAAACAATAGTACTGGCTACTTTACTCTTCTATATATCTGCCAGCCATTAGCTTTAAAGTTTTCATTTTCATCAATCAGTCCCTCCTAATCATCTTGAGATGAAAAGGTAACTAGAAAAAATTCTCATATTACTTACGATCAATATTTACATATGTTCTCTGACTTCTTAATTAATATTTTAGGTTTCTTTTTGTGGATGTGGGCCAAAGCTATCTTCATAACTTTGCTATAGACTACAGGTAGATGATAGATAGATAGATGGATAGATAGGTAGATAGATATTAACATTAAAGAAAATATGATGACAGAAACTTGGCTGCAATTTTGTGTCAGGGATTACCTTTTCTTAACATTCCAGGATGAGATGCTTTTCATCCCGTATTTTATCAAGGTTAATATTGAATTAACGCTTCATTCACTATGAGCTAATACAAAGGATCTGATTGCCATGTCACACTCACATGAATCTGAGCTCTTGCTCAGGAGCAAGGACACAAGCTATCGAAGGCACAGGCAAAGCAGGGAGAGGTCTTGGACATCCCATGTGGCTCCCTAGGTCCTCTTTTCCTGTATTAGACACACTCGCTGGTCCACAGTAAGAGAAAAAGTCTCTAAGTGAGGTATTCATCTAATCTCACCCAGTGTGAGCACTTCAGTTATGAAACATCTCTATTTTATATCCAAATTATTACAGGGCTTTCATGACATTTTCCAGGAGGGTGTGCCTTCTAATTTCATAGATTCTAGAATTCTTTACATTAAGAAATCCTAAATCAGGGACATCCTTCTAAGAGCACTCCGAAGAGAAGCATGCTTTTCCTAGCAATACTAGTCTATTATCCTGAGTTATTAGCATATTTGTAAAGACATGCAAATGGACCACCTGCCTTCCTCTCCCTGTTCCCCTCCCCTGGGAATTTCCTCCATTATTGATAGAGAAACAGATCCCAGCCTAGTTACTGGAACTCCTTTCCCCCTCTGCTCACCCTCTGACTTCAGTCAATATTTCCTTGCTACATGTTTCTCAGGTATTTTTTTCATTATTTATCCTACAACATTTTCTGCAAAATTGAATACGGAAAATTAGACATATCAACACCCTGAAGGCCACCAGAAAGTGAACTATCCCATGGGGGTAGAGATTCCTCCTATAAAGCTTATTAATTATGTACATATCCCTTCAAGGATCTTCTGTATTCTTTAACCAACTCAGTTACTCTTTTTGCTCCACCGTTCGCAGTTATTGGAAACTTTTAATACATGTCCCTTTAGAGGCTTAATTTAGTGTTTAATTATTCTAAGGGCAAGTTCACTTCTTTTTCTGGCCAGTTGTCTGTAAGTATTACCTCCATAGGGAGCTTCAGCTCAGTTTCCCTAAATATTCTCTTACATTGGGAGTCATTATCTACATATGTTTGGTTTTCATTTAATTTTCTTGATGACCTTACAAACTCTTTGTGAATTTATATAGTTGAGGCAGAGATTAAAGTAGGTTTGAAATCCCAGCTATCAGTTAAAATTTGAAGTATCATTCTCCATTCCTTCCCAACAGAAACAGCTTTTCCAATGGACCATATATTCCCAGGGACTGAGATGATGACTGGAGTAAATTTTGGATCCCCCCAGGTTTGTGAGCATAAGCATATCCTGATACTGTAGTACAGGGTTTTACATATATCAGCTTTCAGAGGTCATTTTGTAATACCACCCATCCCCAACAGGGGCAACATGAGCTCCGCAAAGTTTGCTATGCAGAAAACATAAATATCAACATACAGCCAACTAGAAATTACTTTTTTGTGTGTTCATTACTCATTCTGAGTTGATTCGCTTCCAAAAGACATTTGATTTAAATTCATGCTATTTCAATCCAATTTATATCTAATATTTCTCTCCTTCTATCAAAGAATCAAAGATAATTAATTGTACAAATTTATCAATGTGTCCATCTGTTAAAGTAGAGCTTTTAAGTTAGACAATCAAAAATTGTTTAGCTCTACCTCTGAGTTCTTTTGCTTTTGACTGTCATCTAGATTATTCTTTCCTCATTGCTTAAAAGTTCTTTCCTTTGTTTACCCCTTGTATTGCAGTCATTTTGCCTTGTTTCACTGACTATGATTAATTTTTTTTTCTAAAGATTGGCACCTGAGCTAACATCTGATACTAATCTTTTTTTTTTCCTTCTTCTTCTCCTCAAAGCCCCCCAGTACATAGTTGTATATTCTAGTTGTAGGTCCTTCTGGCTCTGCTATGTGTGCTGCTGCCTCAGTATGGCTTGATGAGGGTGCTAGGTCTGTGCCCAGGATCCAAACTGGTGAAACCCTGGGCTGCTGAAGTAGAGTGCACAAACTTAACCACTCAGCCATGGAGCCAGCCCCTAAATCTTTTCATTTGTAGTCTTGTGGCATTTTTTATGTTTTTGGTCATGATATTAAGTGTACATAATACATATATATCTTTTGCATGTAATGTTATAGTATGGACAGCATTTTGTTTTCTGATGACTTCATTTCAAGTTGCATCATAAGCATTAAATTGTTGCTACACAGTATCTATTACTATATATTTTAATTATATATTATTAAAATTTTGGAAAACAAGCATTGTAATTTACATAATAATTTCTCTATTGACTGATATGCAGGTTGCTCTGTAATCTTTTTCCTATTAAAAATAGATATGTAACCAGCAATTTCACTCCTAAATATACCCTGAAGAGAAATGAGTGCACGTGTATGCCAAAAGACATGTACAGGATTGTTTCATTCATAATATCCAGAAATTGGAGACAATCTAAACGTCCATCGGAGAGTGGGTAAATAAATTATAGTATATTAATACAATGGCATGCCACAAAGAGAAAACAAAACATGTAACAGATCTTAAAGATGTAATATAGAGTAAAAAGAGCATGCACAAAATTCATGTATTGCTCAATTTATATAAAATTTGGTGATGGACAAAACTAATCTACGGTGATAGAAATGAGAATAGTGGTGTCCAGGGGTGAGAGGACACAACTGGCAGTGTCTGCGTTATTGACATTGAAGACAAAGGGGCCTGCTGGGGTGCTAGGGATGTTCTAGATAAGGGAGGGGTGATTACATGGGTATATACATAAGAATTCATTGAACAGTACGCTTAAGATGCATATTCTTTGTGGTGTACGTATTTTACTTCCTATAAAAACTAAAATATTATATTGCTACAATGAGTACTTTTATCTGTACAATTTTTTTGCCTACTCTTTTTGGATAATTCCTTAATTTAAGTCAAAAGAAATTAGTATTTTTATGTTTTTTTAAAAATTGGGGATTATCAGACAAATTTATCAGATCTTCTAAGGCATGGTCTTTTCTTTATTTGAGTCATTTCAATGAGGAGTCTCTCATTACTTTACAACCTTTCTGGGAACAAAAGCTACACTATTAGTAGAGGCATGGGTTATTTTTGGGGAGTATGGTTTCAACAAGTTTTGTTTGATGATAACTGTCCAAGAGACGAGCTTCCAGATCCCTGTTTTTACCTATATATCCTGCCATGATTTCAAAGTGTTTCTGATTATCTCCTCTTCGCTCCATAAAGGTAAGCAGAGGGAGTCAAGTTTTCTAATTACCTACAAAGCTGACTGAATAGTAAAATCACCCTCAATAGCAGACCTGAGTGAGATTTCAGATGTTCCCACTGATTCCTGACCGAAGGGTTTTAAGTCTAAACAATTTCCTCTTATTTTTTAAAATAACGCCATTGCCAGTCTTAAAATCCACATTGTTGTTTCAAATCTGTGACTGTGAGTTTCTTGAAATATTTCCATGTTATTATCCATCATTTGTACTAACTCCAATAACTTAATTGGCATGTTACAAGGCAGCTTTGATACATGTCATGGTTATCTTTTGTTATCTTTTGAAGTTTTCTCTTGGCTTTGCCAAGAACTTATTTTAAAGTTTCATAAATTAAGGAGGCAATGCAATCTTGAAAAAAGTGGTGGGTGGGACTCAGGATATCTGAATTCTAGCACTGCTTCCACAAAGAAGTTCAGATCAGGCGGCTGATAGATACATTTTCTTTACTACAATGAGAATTTTAAAAAGAATTGGAGCAGGTGGATTTAATTTTTGTTCCAGTTTGGGTCAGCATGTAAATAGTCTCCAAACTGAAGTAGCAGTAAAGATTATTGTAAATAGAATGATGAAACATCCTGACTAGCTGCACACTTGGTTTCAACAAAGATCATATGAAACATTCCTGATAACAAATGTTCATAAAAGACCCTTCATTTCGTGGCCTTAATCTTGACACCCAGATAGGAGTTACAGGGCCATCAATCTTTTTCTGCAGCCACTGGTGCTATTTCCAATGCTAATGTTGGTTTCATTTATAGGAACTCTTCTTCCTGTTTTATCTCTGACAGCTTGAACATATCTCTTAAAAAGAATGGTGATAGGAGACAGAACAGAAGCTATAGTTTAGGAGAAAGGGAAAGATTTTTACTTTGTCTTAGAAGCAGGTCATCTAAACATAGTAATTCATCTTTTGAAGATTAAATAAACTGAGTTCAAACTGTCCTGCACACTTCTTGCCCTTTTCAAGAAAGACATTTTGAACCAAAGTGTATTTTTGGCCTTTATTCTCCATCTTGAAAACTAGTGGGATTATTGTCCATATGCATTGGTTCTGAATAAAATATCCGGTGCTGCCTGGAATTCATGCACAGGAAGTATAGCTGATGTGGGAAAAGCATTGCAAGATGACAGAATTCACTATTCTAAATGCATCCCCAAGGGAGTTTGGAGGCACTAATTTTACACATTGCACACCCTCTCTGCTAGGTGCCTGCATAATCACAGCATTGAAATTGACATATTTGTCACAGACAATCACATTGGAAACTTTCTGAAGCTATAAATAAGGGCTAGGGCACCTATAATATTTTCCAGATGCAGAGACAAGGCACTTAATCTTGATGTAATCTGCACAGGGTAGAGCCCAGGGGCATTCAGATTGAGTGCTCGTGCCTGGGTTATTACATGACAGCCACAGCTCCCCAAACTTGACAAGCCTCTTTGGGTTAGATGAAATCTTACAAGAATATCTGGTATAGCTCCACTGCCTTAGAGATAAATAGTCCTAGGGAGATGATAATATATACTTCTTTAAAAGGTTTCCTGAGATAACTATTCATGTAGTCAACATTTACTAATAAGAATTAACACTTGTTGGCCACACACCCCACGTGCCAGACACTGATCCATGAACTTTATATGTATAATTTTAATTAATATTCATAACATCTTTATTAGAGAGAAACTAATATTTACCCTTACTTTATGGATAAGAAAACTCTGCCACCAGAAAGCTAAGGATTGGTGTTAACTAACATGCTATAAAAGGTAGAATATTTTGGGGCCGGCCCGGTGGCGCAGCGGTTAAGTTCGCACGTTCCGCTTCTCGGCGGCCCGGGGTTCGCTAGTTCGGATCCCGGGTGCGGACATGGTAGGCGTCCCACGTATAAACTAGAGGAAGATGGGCACGGATGTTAGCTCAGAGCCAGGCTTCCTCAGCAAAAAGAGGAGGACTGGTAGTAGTTAGCTAAGGGCTAATCTTCCTCCAAAAAAAAAAAAGGTAGAATATTTTAATGGTTAAAAGTGTGTTTTTTGAGGGCCTATTTTTAAAATAAAATGCCATCTCTTCTATTTATGAATTCTGTGACATTAGGCAAGATGCTTAAGTTCTCTCTGCATCAGTGTTCTCATTGGTAAAATGTGGATGGTAATTATAGCTAACTCAAGGATTATGAGCATTTCATGAATTGAAATAAACCTATTAGAGTATCTGACTCATAATATAGCCTCAATAAGTGTTAATGCTACGCTATTCTGTTTCCCGTGGTAAGAATGTTTTATATTCAAGCACAATACTGAAATGAAACACTTTTTATGTCTCTCTTCCCTATTAGGCTGTGCGCTTCTCAATTATAGGGACACAGTTTAACTCATGTTAGGTACCTAGTACGATAGACGTCACACATAACTTCACTGAATTAATACATGAATAAGCTATGATGCCTCTTTTTAAAGGGTGTCATGATCCGGTGGAGAAACCACAACATCGCAGTCACCAGAATACAAAGCAATGTGTGCAGGATGATGATAGCAGAGCTGCTGAAGCCTTTTCCTAGTTCCTATGGCATTTTTTGAAATAATTGTTCCAGTGTTCATAGTAGAATATAATGTCTCTCCTTACTGCCTCTTTTTTTTTTTTCTGAGAGAGAAAAAATCCCATGAGCCCTCCTAAGCTGTTCAGGGGCAGTGCTCTAGTCATCCCATAATCTTTTAAAGTGCAATGCCTGGCTTAATGATTATGTTTATGTCATGAGTTTGTGTGTGTGTGTGTGTGTGTGTGCGCATGCCTGTGTGTAAGTGAGGTGGCGTGGTGGCTTCAGCACTGCTAAGGCAGCTGTTATGTACTCAAACTAGACCGGAGGTAAGAGATCTGACTGAATGCCCCTGGTCTGCCCCTTCCTTACTGCTTGGCTTTGTGCAAAGCCCTTGGAATGAGTTGTGGATGTCAAATAGAGCCACCATGCTGTTTAATCTCCTTCTCCCAGCTCTTTAGTAACTGTGATCCTTAGTGAGAGTTATTGCAAACAATCCATGTTATTGTAAAAATTACACGGATTTTCCTAGGACAAATCAGAAACTCAGTTCTTAGGTATATATAGTGATATATCTTTGATTGAAGGAAATCTAGTATGCATTGCCAGTAGCACTTCTGCCTTCAGGAAGCTGTGTTTTGGTCTGGAAGAAAAAGGGACATAGTTGAGTAAATCTTGGAGTTCTTCTTCTATGTAATCTGTTTTTCAAATTCCCCTGGTGTACATGAACAACACGAGGCCAGGGCCTTCCACAGCTCCTTTCAAAAACAGGCAAACCATTGCAAGCTTACATTCAATACAAATGCCTCCCCACCACTTCCCCCAACCCTGCTTCCTTGCATACTTGGAAATATAGTACCCATATGTTGCTAAAATAAAAGAAGAGGTCAAGAACACATTCACACCTGAATTAGAACAATATGACATAAAAGATACTGCTGCACAGGCTGTGTTTTCCATCACTGACTCCTCTTTAGTGTGCAGTCTGTGTTTTGAGTGTCTTTCTTTGCTATTGCAGTTGGTGGAAACCTGTAATCTGAGATCAGAGAGGTTAAAAGCGTTGTCATTTTGACAATTGCCAAACAATCTATTCAGAGGAGCTCAGAGCCTTTTTAGTTATTTTATCAAAGGTAAAACTCATTTTCAGAAGGGCTTAGGTGAGAGTCTATTTTCAAATATAGTGTCTTGTAATCAACAGATATCTGTTGTAACTTAAACACGTTTTAAATGGCTGTTTTCTAAGACCTTAATAAAAGAGCAGCCTTTTCACAGGAAGTCAGAATCATCGTCCACGGAAAAAGGCAGAGAGGTTACCAAAGGCCATATCAACATATACGCTGAGGATGCTTAAAAGTGCTTTGAGGAAGGAAGGGTCTCAGACATAGTTTTCCTATTATTCAAGAACCGTGTTACTCAATACTGAAAAGATTCTGGTGAGAGTTTATTTTTTGTCTTCAGAGCCTAAATAATATTGATAGTTGAGTGGTCAATGGACAGACATAAAACAAAGGCATGGAGCTTTGATAAAATAATAAATAGTAGCTATAATTCTTGTCTTTGCAGGGTTTAAAGACAGAGGGTGAAGCCCAGATAAATACATGGCAAATAAAAACAATTGAATAGAAAACCTTAAATATTTAATCTGTTCATTAGACCACCTTAGGTTGTCCAGGACACAGGTAGAGGAATTTAGCTATATAGCTTACCATTATAAATACATCCGTATCATACTTCTTGTATGACACTCTAGGGGTTTTTTGTTTTGTTTTCCTGAGGAAGATTAGCCTTGAGCTAACATCTGTGCCAATCTTCCTCTATTTTTTGTATGTAGGATGCCTCCATAGCTTGACCAATGAGTGGAGTAGGTCTGCACCTGGGATCTGAACCCTCAAACGCAAACACAGGCTGCCAAAGCAGAGCACGTGGAACTTGAACCACTTGGCCACGGGGCCAGCCTCGACATGCTAACTTTTTATAAGCTCATTTACTGTAGGTCTGGGTTCATTTTTTTTTTTTTTTTTTTACTTTACCAAAATCTGTCTTTATTAAAGTGAACAAATCATTAGAGTACTATCCAAAACTTAACGAACAAGGGCTGTAATCTCAGCTTGCCCATTTTCAGTTAGGTAAACGCTGGCTAATAGTACCATTCACCATCTTCATGATTGCGGGTCAGTAAGGGTCAGCTCCGTATTTGTAAACCTTACTTTAGCAGAAGACAGACTTGCATATTTCAGTGCTTTTAGTGAACTGGTATTTTCAGTAAACTTTTTCTGAGCAGCAAGGAACAAGAGCTTTTTAAGAAATCTTAGAATTGGATATAAACGTTGGCAGTAGACACATCAATAAATATCATACAATTTCTCAAATGAAAAAGATTTCCCTAATACGAGTTCCTTTCCTAAAGACATTCAAACACCCTGACCTGAGACCCAAGTCTCAGTCCTATAATCTCACGAGATTACAGCTGGCCAACATGAGGGTGTCAGGTCATGTGCAAAGGGGGTGAGGTGAGAGGCGAGAGAGCAGAGTAAATCACTTTAATTCACACTGAAGGAGAACTTCAAGTCAAAGGAATCCACCGCCTACAGGCACATCCCCCGTCTGAGGCCTCCGTGGTTAGCAGGGACCCCAGCAGCCAGGAGTAACTGAAAACGGTGTTTCTTCCTCCATTCTTGCTCCACCTGGCATCCTCTGTGTGCTGGGAGCTAAGGGAGGGTTTTCTTTTGTTGTTTAGAAGCTTCTTTGTAAAAGGTCTGTGACTTTGCACACTTCGTACCCAAATGGATTAAAATAATAAATATCGATCCCCTTGGCACACGTTCAGACGCAGCCCGTGCCAGTGTCATTTATGAGTCTGGGTCTTCTTTGGTGCTGCAGGCCACTTGGGCTGCCACAGGTGGTTGTGGATAGTGAGAGCATCCACACTGACGGACATGGTTTTGGCTGGGATCAGGTTAAACTGTTTCCGGTCTGAGCTGTATTTATACAGTTTGTTGATCATTTTCTTGGTAATGCTCTTTGGCCCCATTCCAGTTAATTTGTAGATTTCCTCAGTGTCTGGATAGCACCAGTAAAGTGCCCCGAACTGGCAGCCGGCATCACGAAACAGTATGATGTAGTGATTGGTGTCACACTTCTCTAGCTCCTCTAATACTGAATTCTTGTGAGGTTCATTCACTTTTCCAGCCAGACAGCAATTGGACGCAGCATTATGAACGATCGGTTTGTTGGATTTGTTACTGGGCTCCTTAAAGAGCTTGGGACCTGTGTACTCGGCCACCGAGGCGAGGGAGGACGCTGCAGACGCCGTCTCCCAGTCTCTGTCTGTGCTTCTGCTCGGGTTGCGCCTTAATACGGGCAGGGTTTCCAGGGACTCGACTCTGCGCTGGGAAGGCGTGCCCCCTGAATGAATGCTCTCGGGCTCAGTCGTTGCTGCGGAGGCCAAGGACAGGCCGGAGCCCAAGGACAGGTTGGAGCCCGACTGGGCCCGGCTCAGGTTATCAGGGGTTGAGGAGCACTTGGTTCCCGAGTCGCTACACGACTCTTCCCGATGGACTGACTTTGGCCGCGGCTTTTTTGGCTTCGATTTAGGTTTTCCCAGTCCTTGTTCTTCTAACATCTGTTGCTGCTTCCTCAGCGAGTATTCCTGTTTGATGAGCTCTGATCGCGCCTTCTCTTCCTCCTTCCGTATCCGATCTTCTTCGGCTTTACGCCTGGCCTCGTCTCTCTTGAGCTCTACTTCTATTTCCAGCTGCTGCTTCAGGAGGAAGGCCGCCCGCTTCCTGGCGAGCTCATCTTCCGCCTTCTGTTCATCCTTAAAGAAGACGACGACTTCCGGCTTCTGATCGCCGTCAGTGCTGAGGTCCACAGAGCTCTCGTGGCCTTCCCTCTCTCCGTCCTCGTCAGGGGCCTTCAGGTCTGAGAGGTCCACCTCGATGAGGCTGGCCTTGCTCCTCGGGGGCTCGTCCACAGGCCCGTTCTCCTTGCCGGAGCCAGCCGGGGCGCTGAGCCCCGCCTCCTTCTCGCTGCCGTCCAGAGCCTCTTTGAGGCTCGTTTGTTCCAATATAGTGTTTGCATCTTTGGAGGAGGACAAGACAAATGTCTGCTGATTGCTCTCATCATGGAGCCTGTAACTGTCGAAGAAGCACTTCTCATGAGGGTCACTCCCTGGGTCTGCACCACAGTCCCAGCCCGGGTCAGAGGGCGTCCGAGGAGGGAAGGACCGTAAGTAGGGGAGAATCTCTATACTGGGCGTCGGGGTCTTGCTCCGGGAGGAACCCTGCTGTCTGTCTTTCGGGACCTTCAGGTCAGCCTGTCTTCCTGAACGGGAATTCCGACCCTGACCAAGACGAGGGGGTTTGCGGTGACCCGTCACTCCAGTGGGAGAGAGTGGCTCAACGAAGTGGATGGCTGCTTTGACTCTCTGGTCCTGGGAGTTCTTAGAATGTGGAGCTGGTGCTGTGGGGGATTTCATAAGCAGCTGCTCTTGCTGCTGAGAAATCTTCAGAATCGCCTGCTGCAGTGTGCTGATGGTCTCGTTAAGTTTCTCAGTAGAAAGGTCGCACTCGCTCACGTCCCCCACCTCCCCAGCGCCGTCTTCCAGGAGAGCAGCAGAGAGCGCTTTGTGCTTCTCCAGGTCGTGGAGAGTGGCAGGGTCTTTCAGTTTATGCTGCTGAATGAAAGCCAGGCTTTCCCTCTCCACGTCTTGAGACTCACTAAGGAGATCCTCTCTCCTTTGTTCCTTAACAAAAAATTCTTCCATCTTGGAAACGCCACCATCAAAGTCCTCTCCGTTGTGCTGAGAATACTCTCTAGCGAAGTGTTCTGGTTTAAGCGGCTGGGGGACGACATCAGCGTTGCCTTTCTTGACCACGTGCAGGAAGGCTGCCTTCCCCAGCTTCAGTCGCTGCCTGGCGGACAGAGTCTCCATCTTCTTCTTCTGCGCTTCGATGGCTCTCCGTTTCTCCTCCAGCTGCATGTGGAGCTGCACCAGTTCGGACGCCAGGAGGCTGACGTGATCCTTGCTCTGCCTGCTCGGACTCTGCTCTCTCCTTTGCTTCCAGGTCGTCAGTGGGGGCGGGCAGCTCTCTGAGCCATCGGGCGTGGTCTTCTGGGAGCTGCTGGTGCTGGACTTGGTCTCACAGCTGTTGAGCCTCTGGAGCTTCCTTTCCGCGAAGCTGGTCATCTTCACGCTCCCGCTCGCCATGGAGACGCTGCTGATCTGAGAGACGGTGCTCAGACATGGGCTCGAGCGGCCACTGGCGTCATCCTTGTCCTCATGATCTTTCACTTTCAGATCCTCGTGCAGCTTTGCTGACTCCTCCTCACCGACATACTTAGTGATCACCACAGGGTGGTCCTCACCAAGTAAATCGTGCTCAGCTTCCTCTAGATCTGCAATGTCCGAGTCGGAGTCCTGCCTCAGGACAGTCCATGGCTCTGGATCGTGGGCGTTGGGACTTTTTGCACAGCTAACATAGAACCTGCCCTCCATGTATTCATTGGCTCTGGCTACATGAAGAAAGAAGCCGTCGGCAGACTGTCCCTGAGATAATGGATCAAAACCGCCACTGGCCAGAGGCCTACCACAGGCTTCCCCCACCACCTGCGGCCCTGCCTCAGCAGGCACAGGGTCCAAACCCACAGGAAGTTCTGAACAGATGGGAGTGAAAGTCTTATTCAAGTCTCCACTGACATGACCGCTGGATGCCTTCTTCCACAGCAGAGGCTTGTGGCCCTCGCTGGACTTCTTGGAGGCGAAGCTCCTTAGCTGCCCTTCTCCACACTCATCCTCCTTGGTAATCATCTGCTTCTCTTTAGCTGGCCTAAGCACGACTGGCATCAACGGCTCCAAGAAGAAACTGTCAGGCTTACTTTCTAAGGTGTCCGCCAGTCTCTGGGGAGATCGGGCACTTGCCATCAGGCCCAGCTCACCGCTGTGGGGAGCCACATCCATTCTAATGATGGCCACAAGCTCTTCATCCTCATCCTCAATATCGACATTGTTCAGGAGGCTTTTCCCATTGGTCTTTAGGGTTGTGGGGTGCGGCTGGTTCTGTGGGGTCAGATTAACGATATTGGATGCCAAACTATCCTTGCTGATGGGGCGGGCCAAGCTGACGCTGTCACCAGAGCCAGGGTCCAGATCGCAGCTCGCAGCATGATGAAGAGCAAAGGGTGCTGGCTGAAACACAGGCCTGTTCTTCTTCTCTGGGCACGCTGCTGCTGCACCTGGTGGCTGACCATCAACTCGCGTTAAAGAATTACATCGGTGTTGCTCATTGGGGGACTCCTCTCCCTGCATCGTCTTTTGCTGTTTCTGTCTCAGTGGCAATAAAGGATGTGATGGGCTAAAGGCAGAGGCCCCTTTCCCCAGATGTTCAGACTCTTCGGGGTGCAGGTGGTGCCTGTGACAACCCTCGGCTGGCGGCTGGGTGGGGGGCTGCAGATCAACCAGGCTTGCTGCTGCGGGGCTCCCCAGGAAGCTGTGCTTGGTGGCATTGGAGATAGGAACAGGAGGCCGACTGCTTTTTTGGTGTGACACTGTTTTAGCATCTTTCAGTTCCTGAACATCCGTGGGTTGAACAAAATCTGGTTTGACATTCTCAAACCACCGGAAGAGTTCAGCAATAAAAACCATAACATTGGGTTTCAACACTAAGGGCGCATACAGCATATCTTCTAAGGTGAGATAAAAGCATTTGTTAAGATACTCATTTGAGAATTCTCTCAGAAGCCGAATATTATACAGACTGTCAGCCATCGATGTTACCTCGTTCAAGCATATATCATCCAGCTTCATCTGCTCTGGGCAGTAGTAGTGGACCACAGCCGAGAGAGCAGCCCCATCGCTGCTGTCTCTCATCAGGTCCTCCAACAACGGGAAGTAGGGCGGCTGCCTCGCAGACAGGTGCTCTCGGCGATAGTGCACCTTTTGATGATGGGCTGGACTTTCCAACAACTGTTGTTTTAACTTCACTTCTTTCTCTGTTATCTCTCTCATTTTAAGATTTACCTTGTTGACCCAGAACACCATGGCATCCTCGAGGTCATAGGGAAGCTCCTTCGAGGCACTGAATGTCGAGAAGCGCTTGACGCTGGCCACGACCTTCTTGATGCTGATCATCTCCACGGTGTAGGCCATCATGAGGGCGTCCACCATCGCCATATGGGCACTCATCTTTATTGGTGCGCGGCTGAGGTCGGGGTCCGTCACGGGGGTGTCATCGCTCTCCATCACGTAAATCCCTTTCCGGGACAGGGCCTGGATGACAGACTGATGTCCCTGTAAGGAGGCCACCTGGTCACCTTTCAGGATGAGGCTGCAGACACGGCAGTACAACTCGCTGGACAGCAGGAGCTTGATGACAAGCGGCTTGATGTGCTCCTGCTCATACTGGTCGATGTAAAAGGGGTCCCTGAGGTCCTCGGGGATGTTATCTCACAGCCGCCACCAGCGCCGCCACCACGGGTGCTGCTGCCGCATGCTGCGGGGCGGGGGGCGGCGAGGCGGGGGCACGGGCCGGTCCGCGGGCCCTGGGTTCATGTTTTTAAAGGTAGGATTTGTGTCCTACTTTTTTCACACCATTGTGCCTAGCATAGTGTCTATCATAATAGATGTTTGATACATTTGAATAAAAGTCTATATATGAGATGAGACCATTGCTTACATGTAAGTGTCCTGCTTTTTTCCTGATACAGCCTTCATGGTGATCAGTTTTCCATGCTTCACTGAGAGAAAATCTCTGCAGGACAGAAGAATCTTCCTAAAATCTGGCTCTATTTTGCATGAAATCCTAAAATTGTAGGGGATAAGGCCTCTGCCCTATTTATCTTTTCTCTCTCTCGTGTGCTATGATTCTTCATTTGCATTGCAAAGCTGTTGTTCTTTTTTCTGCTTTGGGTTAAAATTACTTTACATATCTATTTCTCATTACATATTATTATCTTGTTGAAGCCAGACACAGATCTTAATCTTATGTCATCCATAGCACTTAGCATAGTGCCTCACAGATATGAGAAAGCTTGTTAAATTGCATTACACTGATAGTAATCACAAGGGTTGGAAAACAGGATGTTTTAGAAATGATTAAAAGAACATGGATTGTTTATCTTAAACAAAAGATCAAATGCTATTCTAAGAGTCTACAAATCAATAAAGATTTTATATCCCCAGTGGGAGAAATGGAAGGTGGTAGCAGAGTGGGGTGGTTACTGACTTCTCCTAACTCTCTTTGTGGTTTTGGACAGAACAGCCAAAGACACACATTCTTTCTGCGCTTTCTGGTTATTTGGGCAAAGTATTTTTGGACAATTTTACCTCATTGGCTCTACTAGGCTCTAAAGAATTCAATCCTAACTTCTACCCATATTTATGATTGGGATGCTATGGTTTTGCAAAAGGAATCACTTATTACGTATGATTGTTCTGCTTTTTCAGTCAGATTACCCTTATGAGCTTAACTTGTTTACTATTTTTCACTGAGGCAGATCCAATATTTTATCAATCTTATTTTATTCAATAAATATTTATTGAGCACCTACTCTGGGTCATGTCGTCAGATTTATACCAGAGATCTAAAAGTGAATAAAATATAGGCCCTGCCCTTGAAGGGCTAATAATCTGTAGAAGAATATCAAAGTAAAAGAAAATTATATAACAATATAATGTGTGATGATAGGGAAATGGATCCGTTAAGTTCTGTGGGAGCACATGGATGGGAAGGAAATAATTTGTCTATGTAAGTACTATCCAACAGAATTATAATGCAAGCCACATATAGTAAAATTTTCAGTTTTCTAGTAGTCATGTTAAAAAGGTAGAAAGAAGTGGGTGAAAACAGCTTTAATAATACATTTTATTTAACTCAGTATAAAGTAATTAATGAGACAGTTTACATTTATATTCTATTTTTGTTTAGTTAAGCCTTGAAATTCAGGATACATTTTATACTTCCAGTGCATCTCAATTTGGATTAGCCACATTTCAAGTGCTTGATAACAACATGTGGCTAGAGGAAATTTTAGATAATTTGATAGTGAGTTGGTTCTTGAAGGCTGAAGAAGAATTCTCAGATCTAAGAGATAGGATGGAGTATCTAGGCCTTGGGAACAGCATATGCAAAAGCACAGAGAAATCCAGATGTGTTGGCAAAAGTTCCACATGTGTGGGCATGAGAGAGAATTAACCCAGAAAGAAAAGTTGAGACTAAAGCCTTTCATTTATCCTTGAAGACCTAATAAGACTTTGTTTAGTAGCTAAGAACTCATTATAATATTATTAGTTCTAATAGCTAATAATATTATCAATTTGTTGACTTATGCAAATATGTATACAGCACTTATTACATGTCAAGTGATTTTCTAAGCACTTTTTACATATTAGCTTGTTTAATTCTTGCAACAATTCTATGAGGTAGGTACCATTATTAGCTGACCCATTTTATAGATGAGGACACTGAAACATAAGGAGGCCAAATAATTTGCCCAATGGCCCACAACTAATAAGTAGAACAAACAGAATTTAACTCCAGAATCTGTGCTCTTAACTGCTATGCTATTTTAACTCAACAAACCTCTCCCTACTCTGGACTATATGAACCCAGTGCTAAATTTAAATGTTCTCTATCGATCAGTAGAGGCTAAACGTTTAAGAACTATCAAAGTCGTAAAATGAGCTAATGAAGCAAATTTGTTCTCCTCAAAATAAAAGCTGATTGAAAACTAAGTAAAATTCGAAGTTGTAAAAACAAATATGGTAAACAGTTCATTATATTTTAGGAATGTGGTGCATGCTATATAAATAGCGCCTAATGTTATTTTAATAATAAATAAGATGAATACATTTAAAAAACTTATTTCACCCAGGTAGTTTCTATCAATTCTCTGAAATACAAGTGAACAAAATAGATCTATGTTACCTATAAGAAACACTCTAAAATATAAGCAGTTTGGGAGTAAAAGGATGGGAAAGTTATACCACGCACACACTAACCAAAAGAAAGCTGATGTTGTTCTATCAATATCAGGAAGAATGCAGACTTTAAGCAAAAATATTACTAAAGAGGGGCATATTATAATGATCACTAACTAAACTCACCAGGAAGTTATAATATTTCAAAAGTTTTATTTATCTAATTACATAGCCTCAAAATATATGAAGTAAAAATTGACAGAATTAAAAGAACATTAGAAAAATCTATAATCATTGTGGGTGAATTCAACCACCTCTCTCAGGAACTGACTGAAAAAGTGCCGACGTGCAAGCTGTAGGAATACAGGAAATTTGCCCATCACATTTAACAAACTTGACATAATTGACTTATATGGAACTTTGTACCCCTCGACTGCAGACCACCCATTACTTTAAGTACACACAGAAGTTTAGCAAAAATTGATCATATCCTGCGTTAGAAAGCAAGTCTCAATAAAATGCAAACAATTTAAATCATAAGAGTAAATTCTCTAACCAAGTGGACTTAGGCTAGAAGTCAGTAACAAAAAGACATTTTAAATTTCCCTATGTTTAGAAATGAATAAACATACTTATCAATAACACGTATATCAAAGAGGAAATGACAGTTGAATTTAGAAAACTATTTTGAATTGAATACATCAAAAATTCAACTTATCAAAACTTGTCGAATGCAGCTAAAACATGCATAGAGTGGAATTTATACCAGTATATGTTTATTTTAGAAAAGAGAAAGTTTAACAATCCATAAGCTAAACATCCATCTCAAGAAACTAGGACAATACCAGCAAATTAAACATAAGTAAATGGTAGAAAGAGTGAATGAGAAGAAATATAATAAAACTGATAAAAATACTAAATATTGATTATTTGAAAAGATCGATAAAATCAACAAACAACTGTCGAGACAAAAACTCTCCACATTGAAACTTCGTAAATGGTAGAATAGTGCTTTGGTGTCCCTCTCTCTCTCTCTCTCTCTCTCATTTTCTCTCTGTCATTGGTAAGATTAATTTCAAAGTTGAACTTTCTTTGCGTCATAAACATGGGGAAAAAAGGCTTTAATTGAGCTATGAAAAATATTTAACACTTTCTTTTTATTTCTCGTCATTAACTAAGTTATGCACATTATTTGATGTATCACACATTGCTAGAATATTGCTGTTGTTTTGCTCCTTGCGTTTTCCTCTTGCCTCTTCCAGTGGATGGTTGTAGCCTTCCTGGGATTTTCAGAGTAATATAGTAAAAGTAGAGAAAAGTCTGGCTCAAAGAATCTTAGGAAACTTTACAGGCTTCACAATATTCTCTATTGTGAAAGCCTGTGACCTCAAACAGAGCCTAATAAATAGATAAAGTCCTTATCAAATGGCAACATTTTCATGGTGTTCTTTCAGTTCAGTGCTCTTCTGAAACAAGACCAATCTATATACCACATTTGAAGTTGTTTTTCCTTAGCAATCCCAGGGAATATCATATTTTTGAAAGCCCTTGACATGTTTTGATATATCTGATTCAACTATTAGCAACTGAAAACACTCTTATTGGTTCTATATACTTTAACACCTGACATCAAGGATATGGTAGGTCCATGCATAGTTTCTGTCTTGACATGCATCATAGATAACACAGATAGACAATTTAAATAAATCCAACATGACAGATATGGTTATGCTCAAAGAAGGTCTCAGCTATAAGAGGAAGGCTTAAACAATCAACTCTAGATGTTCTCTAATCACAGAAGGAGACTAAAAATAGTTTAAGTTAAAAGGAATATCATCAGATAGCACAAATCACAGATAAGAAACTGCAGTCTGTTAGAGCTTAAAAGCACTTTTGAAGGGACGATAAGGAAGAGGAACACAGCCCAAGTCAAGCATAAAGTGTCCACGAAGGGTATTTTAATTATTTTGTGGAGTAGTATGATAATGCTAATTCTTAAATTTTTACAGAAGAGCAAAAGAATTGCCAAGACAAATCTGACAAAAATTAACAAGGTTAGAAACCTGCCTGCAAAATATCTAGACTTATTTCAAAGGTGAACTAAGACAATGTGGTATTTGCACGAGGATGGATATATGACACAATGGATCAGAATACAGATCCCAGAAGCCTAAATCAGACTTAGATATGACAAATATGGAGAAAGATATTTCTTAGATAAATAATATTAGGGAAATTGATTATATCGAATCATATCAAAAGATATTCATTCCAGGCAAATGAAAACTTAAATGTAAATATCAAGACTATGCGAATTTTAGAAAATAACATAGGAGAATTTCCTTATGATATCATGATAGAAAAGTATTTTCAACAAAACTCTGACAGCACAAACTATAAATGTAAAGTGTGATAAAATATATTACATTAAAAATAATATCTGCTCATCAAAGATAGTATTAAGAAAGTGATAGCCAAATTTTGAAGAAGAGATTTCGAATGCATATAACATGACAGATGATATGATCTAGGATATATAGTATATAGTATTTATATATACACATTTAAATAGTGTATATGTTTATAGATATATGTATTTTTTTCTATAAGTGATAAGTAAAGTCCAACAGCCCTAATGAAAATAAACCAAAATTATGAACCAGTATTCTACTGTCAAATGTCCAGTAAACAAATATATTTTTAGTCTAACTGGTAATTAGGGAAATCACAAGGAAATGCCATTTTACACATACCTTATTGGGAAAATTGTCTGACTATAAAAATGTTGGTAAAAACACTTGGCAAAGTGAGTTTCTTATACTCCTTCCAAACCACTTCAGAAAACAATTTGCTATCATCAAATAAAGTTGAAAATAAGCCTAGGTTACGATGCCATAATTTCATTCATGAGTATGTAGCTAATAGAAAATTTTGCACATATGCACCAAAAAATGAAAAAGAAAGTTCAGAATAATCTTGATTGGAAATCAAAAAGTCACCATAGGGGAAAAAATATCCATATTTTGGGATATAACTCAGTAGTACAAATAAATCTGCTGTATGCACTAAAAATGACGTACCTCAGAAACATAACATTATTTAAAATAAAGCTAGTTGAAAAAGAATATACAGAGTAGGGTAAAACTTATAATGTGTAAATAAGCAAAACAATATATTAATCATACATGTATACACTTGTATAATTATTAAAACAATAAAATGAATGAGAAACACACCATTTAAGAAAGAAGTTTCTTCTGTAAAGAGGAAAGAAATCCTAGTGACAAATGGTACATGGTGCTTTTCAAAATTGTTTAAATTTTGGTTTCTTATCCTGGTTAGTGAGCTATTAATTTTGTTATTATTCTTTGTGCTTTACATATATGTTTTACAGGTCCTTTTTATATATGACTTTCATAAAACAAACTTTTTAAAAATCTTAAAAGAGAGAGGGAGCACAGAGTGGTTAGTTTGAGAGAAGATTTGCAACAGTGAGCAGAGATCATCCTTGTCTAATAAGTAAAGCAAAGAAGCATAATTTCCCAGATTGTATTCTCTTGGATAATACAAATTCTCGTTGGTTGCCACCATCAGGCAACACGGTTTTTTATGCCAATTAGGGGATCGTACTCCATCCTCTGGGGAGATATAGCACCATGACTGGATACAAAGTTTGGCCTTCTTGTCACCTTTTGCATCCTTAACCAAGCACCCTGGTGCAGGTTCAAAGTGTAGTATCAAATGTGACTCCTATGGTAGAATTCTAAAACCCATAGATTGATTTTCTATACTTTTTGATGAAGAACATGAGCAAAGGCACAAGAAAGCAATATATCCTGTGTAGACTGCTGTGTAGCAGCAGAGCTTGGGGAACACAGAAGCCCAGCAGAGTCTAGACAATACCAACCTGAACCAGAAGTGGACTGTCGTAGTCAACACTTCACTGAGGGAGAACTGAAATCTTATTTGAGCTCCGTCTCATGACTTTTCAGTTGTTCTGTATAATTTTATAGCCAACTACATATTATTCTTATCCCATAACTAGCCGTTTTTGCTAATTATTTTTGTTTACAAATAACTATTAAAAATAATTTTTATTTGGGGCTGGCCCCGTGGCCGAGTGGTTAAGTTCACATGCTCCGCTGCAGGCGGCCCAGTGTTTCGTTGGTTCGAATCCTGGGAGTGGACATGGCACTGCTCATCGAACCACGCTGAGGCAGCGTCTCACATGCCACAACTAGAAGGACCCACAACGAAGAATATACAACTATGTACCAGGGGGCTTTGGGGAGAAAAAGGAAAAAAATAAAATCTTTAAAAAAAATAATAATAATTTTTATTTTATGACAGTTTTAGATTATAGAAGATACAGTATAGAATACAGAAAATTGCAAAGATAGTACAAAGACTTCCCATATTCCCCACATCCAGTTTCACTATTATTGATATCTGATAAGGTTAATTTGTGTATTGGGAGCCACAAAATGGGGGCCGCCCCAGTGGCCCAGCCCACACCACAAACCTAAACCTAAGTCAGCCTGCACTTACAGGAAACACCTGTCAAGGAAACCAACAAACACCAATCACAATCCTCCAGCTCGGCTGTAGCTAGCTTACGTTACCCTAGAAAATAGGACCTGCTACCTTGTTAGGAAATCCCTGAGCTCCTAGCCAATCATGCCTTGTTTCAGCATTGCCTCTTCTAACAATCCATAAAACTCGCTCTTGCCCAAATTTCCTTGGAAAGAGTGTTCCACTGCTTGTGAGGCACTGGACTCCCCCAATCCTTGGGTTTTTTCTTTTGATAAAGGACATCAAACTCATTACTGAATTGTTTTAGTTTTGTTTTCTGACTCACCTTATATTAGTACGGTACACTTGTTGCTATTAATGAACCAATATTAATAAATTGTTAAACAGTATACTGTATTCACATTTCCTTACTTTATACCTAATGTCTTTTTCCTATTCATGGATCCTGTACCATATTACATTTAGTAGCCATTTCTCCTTATGTACCCTTGGCTACGACAAGATTCTCAGATTCCCTGATTTTGGTGATTGAGAGGTTTGAGGATGACTCTTCAAATATTTTGTAGACCATCTCTCAGTTGGGACTTGTCTAGGTGTTAGACTGAGTTACGTGTTTTTGGGGAGAAGATCACAGAAGTAAAGTGCCATTTTTATAACATCATTTTGAGGGTACACTATGAACACAACTTATTATTGTTGATGTTAACCTTGATCACATGGCCAGGGTGTTGATTGTCAGATTTCTCCACTAAAGTAGTTCTTTCCCCCCCTACCCATACTATACTCTTTGGAGGGAAGTCGCTATGTGTAGCTCACACAAAGGAATGGAGAATTATATTCCAGCTTCTTGAGGGTGGAAAATCTAAAGAAATTACTTGGAATTCTTCTGAGTGGAAGATTTGTCTATTATCCCCCACCTATTATTTATTACATCATTTATTCATCAGTATTGACCCATAGATATTTCTCTTATACTTTAGTTTATAATCTAGTATTTATTTATTATGTTGTTTAGATTATTCCAGCCTTGGTGAGTAGAAGCTCTTTCAGTTGTCTCTTGTGTCTTTTTGACATACTCCATTATTGTGTTTTTATGATGCACAGGCTTACTTTCTGGGACTATAAGACACTCCAGGTTCATCCTTTACATTTTCTGTCCCAGTCATAAAGTCATCCATTTATCTAAGGATCTTTGGTTCCTTTTATTGGAGAATATTAGAAACCAGTATGTGGGCACAGGCATGATCTTTGCTACCAAGGGGTCATTGCTTCTAGCCCTCTTAGCTAACAGAACAAGGAGATAAGTTGGAAATACTAATCCATGTATACACACATGTTTATACATATTTCTATATATAATCATCCACATATATTAGGATGAACATAGGTTCATCCTAAGGTCTCCAACTCTAATCCAGCACCACGTGGATCATTCAATCTTTTGCTCTTGCTTATCTGTAACTTCCCTTTCAAACAGTGAGAAATCTGACCCTAGCACCCATCAACATTTTCTTTTCAATTTCAGTATAAGTGTACAGCAGTATCAGAAATATTACCCATATCCCATGGGAAACAAGTTTATCAAGTAGAGTAGGGTGCTTATGTCCTGCTCCTTTTGCCTTTAATCTTCACTTTAGATGTCACTGTTTTCCAACATTACTTAAATCATCATCTTATTCTGTCATCCATTTTGGTGACATTGTTTCATACATACGTAACAAAGTTAGATTGTTTCTTTATTGTCTGTTTTCCATCCTGATATTCCGTGTCCTCCAAAATTATCTTTTAGTTTGTGTCCATTAAGATTTACTCTTTGTGAATGAATGGCTTCTGACAAATGTATAGTGTCATGCATTCACAATTACAGTATTATACAAAATATTTCCTCTACCCTAAAAATTCCCCTGTTCCTCACTTGTTGAACCTCTCCTCTTCCTCATCTTCATTGTTTTGCCTTTCCCAGAATATACAATTGGACTCTTAATAGTATGTAGTTTTTCACATTTGTAACCACCGCTGACACAGGAAGGGTTAATAATCACTGGAAAAGGCTTGCCAATAAATTGTGACCTGGAGGTGAGACGACCGGTTAGCCAAAGACGGGTAAGATCTCCAGTGGGAGGCAACCTAAGCTAGGCATGGTTGCCCAGGGGCACAGATGGAGACACGATATTGGGAGCAGGAGGGGCCATTGCCTAGGAGGGCTTGCATGCTCCAAGATGAAAATATACGAGCACAGCAAGAACATGATAATATCAAAACAGAGGCCGAAGGAGGGCTCCTTGAGAAATCACTAAGAATTCTTGGCATCCGCTAATTACATTGTCCAGAACACCTGTGTATGTTTAACAGATGCAAGCTATGTATATATTGAAACACTGGTTATAATAAACTCAGAGTGGCCATCAGCCCTCTCCACATCTATCCTGGTGTGTACATTGGATCACGACACCGACAACATTGATTTCTTTCACTTGGCAATATGCATCTAAGATTGATCCATGTCTTTTTGTGGAGTTTTGTAGTTCATTTATTTTTGTCCTTGAACAATATTCCAATGTATTGATGTACCATATTTGATTATCCATTCACCTACTAGAGGACATCTTGGTTGCTTGAGATTTTGATGATTATAAATAAAAATGCTATAAACATGTAGGTTTTTGTGTAGCTGTTCTTTATAAAATTGAGGAAGCTCCCTTCTGTACTTTATTGAGAATTTTTATCATGAATAGGTGTTGGATTATCTTAAATACCTTTTCTGAATCATTTGATATAACCATCGACTTCTTTTTAGCTTGTTAATTTGGAGAGTTATAACTGATTGAATTTCAAGCCTTGAATCAGCTTTGTATCAATGAAGTAATTATCATTTGTTTTTTTAAATATCATTGATTTACCATCTAATTTTTATTGTTTCTTTTTCTTCTGCTTGTTTTAGGCTTAAATTCCTCTTTTCAAAATTCTGGTTTCCTAAGGTAGAAGCTTAGGTTATTTATTTCAGATTCTTTCTTCTTTTCTAATGTATACAATTAATGCCATAAAATTTCCTCTAAAGATTGATTTCACTCTATCCCACAAATGTTGATTTTTTTTCATTTTCACTTAGTTAAAAATATTTCTTAATTTCTCTTGAAAGTTCTTCTTTGACTTATGGGTTATTTAAAAGCATGTTGTATACTTTCCAAATATTTAATGATTTTATAGCTATATTTCTGTTAATAATTTCTAGTTTAATTTCACTGTGGCCTGAGAACATACTTTGTATGATTTCTATTGTTTTAAATTTGTTAACATGTGTTTCAAGGACCAGAATAATGTCCATCTTGGCAAGTGGTTCATGTGAGTTAGGGAAGAATGTGTATCCTGCCATTATTGGATGGATTATTATCTAAGTGTCAATTAGATCAAAATGATGGATAGTGCTATTCTGGTCAAATATATCCTTTCTGATTTTCTACCTGCTTAATCTAGGAGTTACTGACAGAAGCTTGTTGAAATGTCATACTATAATAGTTAATTTTTCTATCTCTCCTTTATGTTCTATCAGTTCTTTTTCCATGTACTCTGTTGCTCTGTTGTCAGGGGCATAAATATTTAGAAATTTTATGTCTTTCTGAGAATTGACCATTAGTAATGCCACTTTTTATTCCTATTTTTCCTTGTTCTGAAGACTATTTTGTTTGAAATTAATATAGCTAATCCAGCTTTGATTAGTATTAGTATGGTACATCTTTCTCCATTCCTTTACTCTTAACCTGTCAGAGATTTTATGTTTAAAGTGGGTTTTTTTCTGGCAACTAATAATCAATTTATTAAAATAGCTGATTTAAACATCTGCAATGGTCACTTCAACCTCTACTCTTGGCTCAGTACTGATGGAAATAATTTGTTTAACAATCTTGGAAGGACTTTGCAAGCTAATGAGAGACTGTGCATTCTCATGTGGAAATGATCCCCAGTCTCAGAACCTTCATCACATGTAGTTTTTCTAGTGATTCTCAGAACCTTCATAGGCATCAAAACTGGCCCTTTCACTTCGAGGTTTCTTCCTTTAGGCTTCTAATCATGTCAGCACACATTTTCTCCTGGACATGTTCTATCAGATAATAGGAACTGCGCTAAATAGGACATCAGTTGAAGATTTTTTAAAAATCTGGCTAGGAGTTTGGCTGTGCGTCATATTTGCTGTAGCTGTAGGCACCATAGGTCACAAATCTCTCTATTGTCCTTGTTCTTATTTTCTCTCTAGACTTTTATCATCCCCAAGTGCTCCTCCTCAGGGAGAGTCTGTCTTGAAGCTCTTTCAGGTATAATTCACTGTTATCGTTGGTGTGATGGTCATGTGTGGTGGAAGGGAAGCATTGTATATCCTTAAGATTAAATATCCATGTTTTAGTGATCCTTTGTCCCTGGGCTGTGACTTTCACAGAGGTTTCTTTCCTTTGTTTTTCCCCTTAGATGAAACAGGAAGGATGGATGGGGTTAGAGTCAGAGAATTGCCCTTCCCCAAGGTGAGATAAGGTTCTGGTAAAGTCTTTTCCCCTGGAGAGTAGAACTTTGTTATAGAGAACACCATGGTGTATTTCACAATGGTTTCTTTTCTCCTTTCCCTGCCAGCACCACAAGGGGATCTTTCTTGGTTCTTCGTGATGAGAAGCCAGTAGGTTCCTGGAGGTAAAATCTACAAAAATGTGAGGCCACGCTAAGACTGCAGCCTCCAGAAATCTCTCACTCCCAAGTTTCTCCACACTCAGCCTCACCATTTCATCATAATTACCATTTAAGTGCTTTCTTCCAGTTCATGGCTCCAGCAGCTTCTACTCCAGCTAACACAATCTCGCCTGTGACTCTCTGGATTTGCTTCTCTCTCCGGATTTCAGGGTGTTGTTTTACCTCACAATCAGAGTTCTCTGGTGGCTTAGAAAAAGGTTGTTGATTTTCAGTGTTTTCATATGCAATATTGGATTGATGACCTCCAAGCTTTTAACATGTCAGAGCTAAAACTGGTTGTTTTATAAGGAATTATGGGTAGATATCTGAAACAGGTACACTACATATGAAGTTTGATGTTGAAATTATTATGCCCAATGAATGTTGCTTTATTTTTCAATAAACCTTCTCTGAACCCAAGGCTCTGGGGTGTACCAAGTCAGCTGCAAACAGCCCTGCCACTCTTGAACTTGTGATTCCAGAGGGGACCTTATAAAGATAAAATAAATTATTTTGGCTATTACTTGAATATTATGCACTATAAAAGCATATAAGAAAGGGACTTGTATTTTCTAGAATATCACTTTCTAGAGGAAGTGAAAATTTAGCTGAGACCTGACAAATGATAAAGAGTTTTTCTGGCAAAGAGCACAGAAAAGAATATTCCAGAATGAGGGAGATCATTGTGTTAAAAAGTCTAAAGCAGGGAGTAGATATGATGTTGTTATGACTGTAGTACATAGAAATAAGGCTGGAAGAAGAGAAAAGCAGGCAGGTAGCACCCCTATGAAACAGGATTCTGTCTGTCTTGGTGTGCTACCACCTTTCAGATGCATCAGTAGTCAAGGTTTTAGGATCAGAAACATGATTTGGTGGCCATACTTGATTAAGTATTTGTTTGTGGCTTCAGGAAGTAATTTTCTACCTCAGGTGTAAAAAAATTTCTAATCTCTGAAAGCATAATCCTACATACCCAATGGTTTCTTAAGGCTGTTTTCTGGGTCAAATGAAATAACGATTGAAATAGTACTTTTTAAAATGTGAAGAGTTTGTGCATACTAATGAACTATTGCTGTTGAATATTTCTAAGGTTTGTGCCACTCATTTATTATGTCCCTCACACGTATGATAGGTGGCAAGATAGGGGACTAAGGAGAGAGAGAAGATGACAATTGCCAGTGGCTCACCCAATCAAGGGGTTGGTTCATGGTGCTATGATTTTATAGAGGTCCCTGCTATTGTGATCTGGGTCAGTCTTCAAATGGTACTTCTTCACAAGTGTTCCCCAAAGTTAATGTGCTTCATCTTTAAATTAGATTTCAAGATCCCTGAAATTTTGGGAACATTTAGTCACATGTAGTTTTATTGAGAAAGGAGAGCTAACAGGATGTGCTAATGGACTGAGTGTGAACAACGGAGGGATTGATAAATGATTACGTGATTTACTGAAATTTGCAGGATCTGACAAGGGGAATTCAGTTTGGGGCATGTTGAGTTTGGGATGCCTTTAGAAACCAAATGGAAATAACATGTAAATATTTTTCCTATCCTACTCTAAAGGTTGGGGGAGAGGTCAGGGCAGGGGATTTACATTTGGTAATCATCAAACTATAGGTGATATATAAAACCAGCAGGACTAGATGGATCATCTGGAGAGAAAATACACATAGAAAACTGACTGGGTTCATGGAGCAAATTCTGGAGCATGGCAACACTTAGAGACTAAGGTCAAGTTTTCTACAAAGTACATTGAGAGGGAAGAACCATCAAGAAGAGAAAACCGCAGCAAGTATGGAAGGCAAATGGAGTAAGCATTTTGAGAAAGAAGGAGTAATCAATGGTGAAATACAAAAATGTTCGGTAATCTTGCAGAAAGCACATTCAGTGAGATAAGAGGGTCAAAAGTTAACCAGAGTGAGTGTAAACAGAAAGTTGTAGGAGAGGAAGTGGAACTATAAAGTAGAAATGCTAAGAGTAAGGATGGTGAGAGAGACAGCAAGACACATTCTAAAAGATATATAATTGTAAAATTATATATAAGCATATTCACATATCCAAATATACAATGTAACCAATTTGTTTATATAAAATAAGAATATATGTATAGATTTTATATTGTATATATAGATGATATACAATCTTGTATAGATAACACATGCCATAATTAGAAGTAGATATGACATGTATTTTGGAAAATAAGTAATTTTAATAGAAACATCAAGTTAAACACTCAAAGAAATTTCCATATTCCAACTTTGTTTTAAAATAAAATATGTACAAAAATTATTTTTATTGAAAAAGACCTCATACTAACCTGAAAAATCTAGACATATCTAACAATCTCTTAAAATGTTTTAATATAATATAGCATTAAATGGCTGCTCTTTACTGATTGTTTTCATCTTTAATGTCGTGAGCCTCTTGAATCGGAAAGCATGTGAATGCAATTTCTCATTTTTTTTCCTCCACTCTGAAGTATAGCAGAAGTAGAATTATTAATGAACTCATGTCCTGCCTCTGTGTTTTTGGGTTGTTGCTGTAGGATAACGATCAAGTTACTCCAACCAAAGGAAAAGCTAAATATTTTTTCCAGATGTTTAAATTATCAAAAAACCAATAAGTAAAGCAAACTTGTTTACTGCTGCATGCATAATAAGATATTTTTCAAACTTAAACCACTCAGAAAATAGCCCTGTAATTTTTTTCTATATATTTTCATTTTTTTCTTTGCCATATGACATTTTAATTTATGAAAATTAGAAAATTTGGATAGATGTACTTTAGAAATTACATTGGGCATTTTCTATTCTGGCTTACGTCCCCAAAAAAGACCTCCACATTTTTGAGTCTAAAAAATTTCCACCAGCTTCCAATTTAATAGAGCATGTAGAGTACTTCTCTTGATTAGGAAGTAATTGATTGACAAAATATTGAGATCTGTTTTTCATTTGTAATTAAGCAATACTGTAGGTCCCTTAATTATGGTATACTGATGATCCCTAACTTATTACTAACCTTATCAGACCCATCATTAACAATATTTATTCTTCTTTACATCGTGTATAGATTACTTTTCCACACAGCTAGGATCTTGTGTGATTTCCCCAGAGATGTTACGATGGTTCTTAGAATGTAAGCCATTTCTTTTATGAAAAACAAGGGCTCACAACTGCAGTAACTCAGGCCAATATGCTATATATTCAGTGAAAGATTTATAGCAGTACATGTGAAATGAATTGAAGCGATAGATCAACTCTTATAGCTGATTATTCCCTAGGATTTGGTATCTGAAACTTTATTATTCATGTCTAGTTTCAGGGATTTAAAAGTTAGCTCTTCCATCCTGTTTTGAGGGCCCAATGATGAGGTACTTTACAATTTTTAAATCACATTCATGTACCTGGAATCACTTGCAATATACGTGTTAGAAAGAAAGTTGTATAAATTAGTTTAAGCTCTTATAATCTGGTTCATAACCCTATGATTATGAACCAGAACTTAGAAATCTGTTGGAAATTATTCTTATACATCCTATGGAAATATTTGATATGTTTCTAATACTGATATAAGGGAAAATAGTTCACATACTGAATATATGTATTTCAGCGGGATGAACACTTTAGATAGGAGAAAAAAGTCTATCCTCAACATGGGCAGATCCCTTGGCTTTTTATACGTTGGTCTATCTGCATTATTACATTGCTGCTTGAAGTTCATTCTTTGATAAAGTTAACTATCTTAAGAGAATAATTTTAAAAGATCTATATCTTAGAGTCACATGCAAGCCAATATTTTTTGTGTGGAATCAGAAAAAAATAAACACTTTCTGGGAACTTTTGCAAGATTATGAATTCATGGTAGGTGATATTTATATATTTGCTGTTGAATTTAATGAGTGCTAGACACTGAATTGGGATCTGGAAATATAAAATCGACTAATACCAATTCCTATACTTAAATAGTTGAGCATCTATCTAGTGGGGAAAGCAAATTCACAAATTATTAACCCTACAGCATTAAGAATACTTTTAAAGAGGCTGGAGAAAAGTGCTAAGGAAGCTCAGAGAAGGGAGAAACTAACACTGAGCAGGGACACTTGGAAAGACTTCTCGGACAGGGTGATATCTGGATTGGAGCTCTCCTACCCTCCTCTCCTTTGAATTCCCTCAGAAAATCAGTTATTTCATACGTAAGGAACGCAAAATGCCAAAATTCACATTACAGTGTCCCTTCATTTTGGCACTCTAAAAGGATGTTCATTATTTGGGAGCATGGACAAAAGGCAAATGACTATAGAACAGCTCCCTTAGAAAATTGATGGTGACTTTGGAGTCACATTTTTAATGCTTTTTATCTTGCCAGCTTCTTCCTTCCCATCTTAACAATTTTTATTGTTTGGGAAACTATTTTGGGTACAAAGTTGCACTTACTCATGGCTGCGTAGTCACTGAACTCTTAAAGCTTACTTTTCTAATTTACTTTCTATTATTAGCTGGGTCGGTTACAGTGCAGACATTTTTAGAATCACCTGGAATAGAATATGTCCAATGAAACATTACTCTTTCGAATGAACAGTATCTGATTAGAACAATTTATTTTCTTTGAAAAATGCCTCTAATCTTAGTATAGTATGGCACTAATGGTAAGATTCGAGTTTTAAGATCTATCTGCATGAGTTCTGCCACAGTCACAAGTGAATAGAAATAACAGAACCAACGTTCATTTTCCATGTGAATTCAATAAGAATGGAAATGGACTTGAGGAAGATTTAAAAACAACCAAAAATAAATGAATAAAACTCAACCAAGCAACATTGGTGATTATCTTGGAGCACTGACTATCTCCTGTAGAAGGAAGCTGATTATATTTTGAATGACCTACATCGGGCAATCTGATTGCCCAGTGTTGTGACCCCGCTGCAGGCAGGTGCCTGGTGTCAAGAGAGTTTAATTGTTCCTTCTGAATGTACAGGTTTCCACTCCCTGAATGAAAATGAAGTGGAAAAAAAAGGGGGGGGAGGGTGAATACAGAAGCTTAAACCTGATTATTAATTTCAAACTGTGAAATTCCTATAAGCCCCTTTTCTTCTTTCCACTGATTTTATAATGGTTCACAATTTTCCTGTGTGGGGCTAGTAATTCTGCTTTGCTCACCTAATTTAAACAGCACTGTTTGACATTTTGGGGTTATCTAATAATGGAGTCAGCCAAGCAGTCAGCTTTAGTATTATGCATTTCATGAGTGAGAGGGAAAAAAAAAACTTAAAAGACAAGTTGGTTTGGTTTAATTTCATTGGATATTAGCATTGTTCAAAAGCAAAGCAGTATTAGTGACGGAAAGTAGGTTAAAACATTGCTGGTTTGCTAATAAGGAAAAGTATTTTTTTTCCAAAAATGACAATGCTATTGAATGAAACTTTAACATGCAAAGTAGCAAAATGCTTTGTCTTTATGAGTCTCTTGATTTCTGAGTAATAGATTCATTAGGGGATGAGAGAAGCATAAAAAGATTATGGGTTTTAAAATGACTGATTAGTGAAAGAGTAAATAGCAGCAGGATTAAAAGGAGGCAAAAAGGAGATGGTGTTCTTTCTTCTCTCTGGGGAGGGAAAGTGAAGGAGCGGAAGTGAGTCTCAGCACAGTTTAAATGGGTAATTGGGCATGTTCCGAAGTGCTGTGCAGTGGTATTTAATGAAATTCTAAACTCTACCTCCTCTCATTAAGTTGATTCATGGAGTCAGTAACAGGGGAATAACTGGCAAGTGCGGCCTGCTGTGAAAATGACCACATGTCCCACATCCGTCAGTTTAACCTCTGGAAAAAAGGGCCTAGAGAATGCAGTCTCTTACAGGTCTTCCCCTCCTCCTTTCATGCTGTCACTGCTCTGAGCCTGTGAGTGGAGCACCTGTTTGCTACCCTTATTACCTGGGTATGTCTTACATAAATGCAGACGTTCTTCCAGAAAGGGCCCAAATTCTCCTATTACTTTCTTCATTATCTTCTTTTTTATGGACCCAAAACTGAATATAAGTTCACAAGGAAAGATGTGACATCACCTTTCCTTGGATGAGGTTAACGGAGTGGTGGCAAATTAGTGGCAGAAGAAAACTTGTAAACCGAGATTATTTTATCTAATTATTGCTTGAGTAATACCTGAAATAAGAGAATTAATGAAGCTAATATTTAGCCTCTGAAATTAGAAAAGTTTTTTTTTAATTTACCACCTTTTATGAGTAAGCTTAGTTATTTTCATCTAATAGTAGCTAAATGATACTATCCTCAGGAAATTACAAATTTATATGGTCAAGATCTTTTTAGTGAAGTAACCACGAATCCTAATCTCCTCCTGTTTCTCCTGGCCTTAGAAAGAGATTAAATACCTGTTCAGTTAACTGATTTATTTCCCCTCTTCAGGGCCGCATGAAGGAGCTCTCTGAAGAAGAAAATATAATGACCCAAGGTCCCTGTCTAAAAGAATATGGGGATTTATTAGATTGAACAGAAATGATTTTCCTCTCATCCAATGAGCTGTTCTTTCCTATGGTACTTCTTCCCAGGAATAAAGCCCTGCGTATCTCTTCTTTATTATCTTTACAACAATTTTTGGGACTAGGCTTCTGACATAATTCATAAACAGCAGAATTCCTTGGGTATCTCTTTTTATAGGTTTTTTGAAAATAAGGGATTTGGAAGTGTATTAACAGAGGGAATATAACAGCATAAAAATTGTAGAAATATAGGTTTGTCTGAAGTTGCTCTCTTGGAATAGTCAAAACAGTGAGGAAGGATACAAAGTAAATGCAATTCCCTTATTGGCAGGGTTACTCATACACACATGTATTTCCTGCATTAGTATGATGTAAGGAGGCAGGCTAAAGTCCAGGAGGATATCCCAGGATGGATAGCAGAATGGTTATTCCTAACTCAGACAAAACCTTTATTAGATATCTATGGCTATGTTACCCCAAAACTTAACAGTATAAACAAAAACATGTATATCTCACAGTTTCTCTGAGTCAGGAATTTGGGAGTGGATTAATTTGGTGGTTTGGGCTCTGAATTTCTTATAAAGTTACAGTCAAGGTGCCAGTTGGGGCTGCAGTCATCTGAAGGCTCGAGTGGGGCTGGAGGATCCACTTTCAAAGTGATTCACTCACATACCTGGCAAGTTAATGCTGGTTGTTTTCAGGCAGCCATAGTTCTTGCCATAAGAACATCTTGAGTGTCCTACAGGCATGGCAGCTGGTTTCCTCCTGAACAAGTGACCTAAGAAGAGAGCTAGGCAGATGTCAGAATGTCTTAAGTCTTATTTTTTTGAAGCTGGGCACTAATCAAACTGCTTTCTTTATTTAAGACTTGGGAGTTGCTTACTGGTTGGGGTAAGAGCAAATCTACGCCATGGTGAACAAACAGAAGAGAAAATTCAACTCTCGGCAAACAATTCAGCCTCTGTCTAAATATTAAACATGTACTTCTTCCTTATACTACCATATAAATGTACCTCCATATTATCTGCTCAAGGGAAAATCAGTGGCACTGATAATCCAAAATCAATTAAAAATACATTATATATTGGGGGAGGGCAGAGAATAATTGCCATTTTAATTATGTCTGGTCAAATTGCAATTAGTTTGTGTTCCCTGAGAACACACCTGTTAAAAGAGATGGCCTAAATGAGGCAGCCAGGACGTGAAAAGATAGACTGAATTTTCAAAGTTTCTTTAGAAAAACTGCAAAGAGTTTAATTCCCATATAGTTGTCAAGATTAAATCCTCTCTGATTGTGATTAACTGGTAGTTAAAATTTTAATATACTATATGTGGTTTTATGTCTTTATGCTTTTTCTCTAATATTGATAATTTAGTTTCAGCATAGGTTAATTTTAAGTCATAGCGCTGGACTATTAGAAAAAGAAGAAACTGATGAATTGAATTAGACAAGGGAGACAAAATAAAAGGCAAAGTATGAGTAGAGATTTCAGAAATTAAACTCTGGAGAGATATAGTAAGCTGGAGGAAAGTCAAAATGCCCTTTAGAACCATACTCCTGTGTCTAACAGGAGTGAGCAAGCTAAGTCTTGTATCAAGGAATCTGCTGATCTGTGCTTTCTTTCAATATGTGCTTCTGAGCAGCAGTTAGAATCTCTGAGTTACAAACTCAAAAAAGCATTTTGCACTCGAATGGAGGCTCATCCATTAATTTCACTCATTTAACCAATAATTATGGGAAATCTGCTGTGTGTCAGGTGACTGTTGTTATTTTTGAACTCTCACAATCATAATAATTACAACAGAGTAACACCTATTTATAAAATCATCTTGCTCTTTCTAAAAATGAGTTCCTTCTAAAAGCTAAGTGATGACAAAAATAATTGTACATTGCAAATCAGTACTAATGAAGATATGTATAATGTAAATGTTCTCTTTATATGAACGTCTTTAGTTTTATGAAACTGCAATGTTTTTATAAGGGTTTCGTGTTAATACTTGTGATCTTGTTCCTCTAATTCTGTTTTTCCTATAAGATCTTCAGTGTGAATTATTCTACGCAGAGGTTTTCAGGGGCCATTACAGATTGAACATGGGCACTTTTGAGCAAGTAATTCCCTACAAAGGTATCGTTTCCTCTTTTAGAACTTCTCACGTTTATTTCTTACTGTAGATAAATGTCTTCCTGAAATTTAAGGTGAAAATACTAGGTACTCTCTATGTGAGCCCAAGCTAAGAGAATCCTTGTTCATTGGCAAGGTACCTTCAGAGATTTCAGGATATCTGGAAAAGTTAGTAACAAGCGTTCCCAAACTAGATGGGGGTGTGGAGGCTGGTGCCGAAACATCTATTAATTTCTCTGTAAAACAAATTTATTTCTTTTTTTTCAATGATCTCCAAAATGGGAAAGAAATGTCTAGTTTTAAAACTAAATCTTCCTCCTTTTCATCTGTTGCAGATGCTCACCTGTGGTGAAGTGACTTCAGAGTCTTAATGAGACGATACTTCCTTTCACTATCTCTGAGTTTTTGTAGTATGGCTAAAATAAATTGTTGATTTTAAAAGTTTAATTAATCTATTTGCTACATCTTGGGTAAATGTAATAAAGAAAGTACCTTGGGCGTTAGATTTCTTTTGAAACCATTTAAATGAAAAAAGCATTTTACTGATCTAAAGTACTCTAACCTATTTTTTTTTTTTTAAATGTGTGTGCTCTTTGGTCAAAGACTTAAAAATCAATTGCTGTACATCTGGTCCAGACATAATTTGTGCTACTGTCTACAGAAAAGGGAGACTGGGCCTCTTATCTGGAGGAAAAGAATTGGACTCATGTAAATCTTAGGAAGAATTTCATAAAAATTTTATACTATTTGTACACATATTGTAAATTATGTGGAAAATTGGGAAAGAGAAGTAAAAAAAAGTAGCTAATTTTAACTTAGAAATCAATTTAATATATTTCAAAATTAATTTCTAATTTCCCAGAAGGTTAAGACATTATTCATTTGAGGAAGAAATGGAAGGATAGCTATGGAAACAGTCATCCTTCGGCTTCCCCAGGATAAATTGTATCTGATGATAAATGAATATATTCTGTGTCAAAAATTATTAGAATATCTCTCTCTCAAAATTTCTCAGCATGAAGAACAAAATTTTATGAACCGACGAATGTGAGGTAAATTAAGTCCTGTTAAAATAGGTGATAATGTTTCCGATGTGGTACATTTTAAAGTAAAACATGCCGAAATATCATAGATCAAATATGGGGAGAATTCGAGTTCACGGGTATGGTCATTCTTGTGTTTCTATGTCATCAATATAATAAACAGGAAGTAGACTAGAAATCAAGCCTTCTCTCTGGTGGTCATATTTGGCTAAAAATGTCTGGATTGTCATTTGAAGTGTAAATCTGTCTTTGCTTTGAAAAATTTTCAGACTTGTTTGATTTCTTAGATGTAAGAAGAAGGATGGGAAATTCTGAGTTTAGAAACCTTTAGTGTTCTTCCTTTCCATTTTGCTTACACACTCACATGCTCCATCTAGCAAGAGGAGAAGAAACTTATATCACAAGTCCTTTTTTTTTTTTTAAGGAAGATTAGCCCTGAGCTAACATCTGCTGCCAATCCTCCTCTTTTTGCTGAGGAAGACTGGCCCTGAGCTAACATTCGTGCCCATCTTCCTCTTCTTTATATGTGGGACGCCTACCACAGCATGGCTTGCCAAGCGGTGCCATGTCCGCACCGGGGATCAGAATCAGCGAACCCTGGGCCGCCAAAGCAGAACGTACACACTTAACTGCTGCACCACCGGGCTGGCGCCTCATAAGTCCTTTTTATCAAAACAGGAAAAAAGAATAAACCTGCCTGTGGTTGCATCTTGTCGGATGGCCAATTACTTATTCTTCCACTCTGCGCACCAGAATCTTCTTTTCAGCTGTCAGTTGTGTCCATTCTGTGTAAAATCTGTCTTTTCATTGCCTGTAAGGCAAACATCACTGTGCTCCAGCCACATGGCTTTCTTTCTTTCTGTGAAAAGTACCTGCAGTATTCCTGCCTCTGGGTCTTTGCACTTATTTCCACCAGTAATTCTTTTTCGAAAAAAATCTGCTTGGCTAATTCTTCCACAATTATCAGATATTTTTACCAAAGTCACAGTGTCTTTGAGGCCTTCCCCAACTTCCCAATTTAAAATTTTACCTTTTCCCAGCTTTAATTTTCTCCTCTTCATTTCTTCCCTTCTATCATAATGTACCTTGTACTTATTCATTTATGGACTTCCTTTCTTCACTATAATGTGAGCTTTATGATGAAAAAGAATTTTTACCCATTTTGCTCATCGCCTTATTCCCAGGACTTAGAATAGGACTTATTACGTAGTAGGGGCCCAAAATATTTGCTGAATGTTGTGAATGAATAAATATGAAAATACTGAAGTATATATTTGCTTCTGAACCTTTTAACGACAACAAACAATTTTTGTTTGACTGAACAACATTATGTGGTCACAAAATTTAGTATTTTCCTGGTAAGGTAACTTACAAATACACAATGAGTTTCTTGAATATGCAAACAGCTCTTCCTCTCTGAGGAACTGGAAAAATTCATATTTAGGTGAAAATAAGGAAAATATATCTAATCTAGTTTTTTATCTGCTTTTTCTTAAACAGTCTAGGTTCTGCTTTGTCTTTGGGTGTATTTTGATACCGTCTATGTCACTCTCACGTGAGTTGTGCTGTCTTATTACTTTTTCATTTTAGGCTATGTAATACTAATTGCAGAGAATTCTCAGTCTCTCTCTTTCTCTTAATCTGGCTCAATCTGATTACTTTTTAACAGTCTACCTTTGCCATGCAAGGTTGCAAAGTGTCTTGATAAAAGGAAATCCCCAGAACTCCCCCAAATTCTCAGGTTTAGATCTTGAAATTCCTGACTTGACCCTCTCACACATTATGCCATTGATTGGTTCTGTCAGTTTCCTTTAATGACTCCTCTTTCAGCCCACTTTCCATATGTGCTTCCACCTCGTTCAGGATTTCTCTCAGTCTCCAGCCTTGCCTCTATCTAGGCTATTGACTTAATTCATTTCCCTTTGAAAACTAATCTTCCTTTTCCTCTTTCAAAACTGTATACTTGATTTTCAAAGTAGAACCTCCTGGCTGGCTAGAGGTCCCAGGATATTTCTTCCAGAAAATTGCTGTCATGAGCAGCCTCTCTTGCTTGGATTATTCAACTCTAGTAGGTGAGAATTGTATATTCTTTTTCTGAAACTCTTCATAGTTCAACTTTAAATACAAAATTTGAATTGATTTTATTTTTGTAGTTCTAGCTATGACTGTTCTAATCGAATATAACTGAATTACTGTCACTCAAAACCATCTGCAGCTTCTGAGTGCCTAGAAATATCAATTTCAGCTGTTGCATTCCTTTTGATGTGTCTATGCATCCTCTCTCCATAGCTAAAACTTTCATGTGTAACTTTCTCTTCACTGTTTATGCCTGTCTTTATTGTTCAACTGCTTTTGAGGCACACACCAGTGACAGGAGGGTTTTCTAAGTCCCTAGCTGCTTCGTGTTGTCTATGATTTGTTATAGGAACCATTGATCTCTACGACTCTTTCACTATCACATACACTTTCTGCCTCTGGCTCCTCAGGTTTAGGATATAATTATTTAATACTATTTTAAGGGTCATTTACCCAATCATTTTATGTACATTATTTACTAGCTAATCACTTTAACTCATTCAGGAAAGCTGGTTGTATGCATAGGCATGTCATTGAAGTTAAAATCTTGAGTCTGGCTTTGAACAAACTATACATGGGTTCTTCTTTTAAGCTCTGGCACATCTAAAATTGCTAATTGTTGAGGAGAATAAACTTTCTTGCTGTGCAAGAGGTGTCTGTGAATTGTAGTTCTCTCAACTCAACTTCAATCTAAAAAGAATTTCTGTTTTAAGATTAACTAAAACTTAACTTATGACAATTCAAGTAAAATATTTTGAGTAAATTGGCTTTGAGATAGAACTGAAGCGTTCCAGGAAAATTGAAATACCGAAAGCGTTTGAGGTCATAATAGAATTGCTGTTACATTAGCTTAATTTTAAAGCATAGAAGCTAAAGTAATGGAGAGGAGTCAAATAGGACAAGTATAGCTAGCACACAGTGGAAATGAAAGAAGACTTTTTTAATTTACTAATGATTCTCATAAGATTTCAAAAAATAATTTCTTAATACGTACACTTGTATCATGAAAGTGGGTAGCTCATTTTCAATTTTTGTGCCAATACAAAAAAAAAGTCACGTACATTTTGTAAAACAAAATTATTGATGAGTTCTTTGTGTTCTAGTCTTAAGTATTTGAAGTCCTTCACGTACTTAGAATTATCCATTTGTCATTTCTTCCTCTTTTCCAGACTTAATGAAAAGGAAAAAAAAGAAAGTGAAACATTTCTTCTAAGTGTTTTAAGATGTAATTTGGAAAATTTTTATTTTATTGGCAAGAAAAATGGATCTACTTTTCTGAAATCAGTAAAAAATGTAAGAAATAGTAACTCTGGAATCTTTAATGTCATAACCAGAGGGATGAACTAATGCTCGTGGCCATCTGTCAGAAAACAAACGTTAGAGAGTCACTTACTCTTTGACAACACCCAGTTCATGCAAGCACCTGGAGTAAAGGTAGCTGAAATTAGACATGGGATTCTAGGCAAACGCAAAGAGAGCTGAAACTTTTGATCTATGATAGATCATATATCTATATATAATTTTCGAAATATTCATATTGGTTCTTCAATGGAACATTCTTATTATTGAGAAACTGAATTGAGTCCTTCGTCATCTTGAGACAAAGGTATAACAGAATTAGACTGTTAAGACAAATAACCAATAATCAAAGTGGACTGATATTCACACCACTATTTTATTCTCTCCTTTAGTTCATGGGTCATGTATTTGCTCATAGTAAAACAACGCAAATAGATTTTGCTTTAGCCAATCTTCTGTCTTCCACAAAGCAAAGTTTCACTCTTTTGTAAAGCAAAGTCAAAGCTCATCTCGCCAAGAGGATTGGATATCTTCTAATTTTGGCTACTTGTTTTAGGTGTGTCTATAAATAGTTCTACCATTTGTAAAAGATTTGACTAGTCTCTGAAATCACTGAACAATTTAATCAAATTAGTTCAATCTATTAATGTAGTAGTATAATGGAAAGAAAATGTTCTTTGTTAATCAGTAATTTTATATTAGAATTCAGACTTTACTCCTTGCTGGCTTTATAGCTTTGGCCAAATTACTTAAACTCTCTGAGCTGCAGTTTTATCCATTGTAAAATGGGAATTATAATTCTTCACAGCTGTGTTAGGAGGGCAAAATGAGATAAAATATGTGAGAAGGGTCTATAACACCGTTAGGTACTTATCAGATACTAAACAGTTGTTGGCTTGTTTTCCCTTTGCTTTATACTAGAACCCATTCTTCACCACACACACACACATGCACACATACACGTGTGCACACACACACACAAACTAGTTATTTGACTAAACTTCCATTTAATTTGTTTACTGATTAATTAAATTAAAATAGTCAAACTGGTTCTGTATGGGAACAAGCTCAGTAATTTTCCTTCGTGTGGACATGAATTAATTGTACTGATATCAAATGCATTTAATATTGTTTGTGTAAAAATTGTTTAATGGTAGTAAATGAAATTCATGTTATATATTGCATCATTAATTTGTATCCTTCCGTGAACTCCTACTTTTAAAAGACCTTCTATCAGCTCAATTCAGAAACCATCCTTCTTAAATGGGAATCTTTCAGGGGCCAGCCCCGTGGCCGAGTGGTTAAGTTCGTGCGCTCCGCTTCAGCAGCCCAGGGTTTTGCAGGTTCCAATCCTGGGCACAGACATGGCACCACTCATCAGGTCATGCTGAAGTGGCGTCCCATATGCCACAACTAGAAGGACCTACAACTAAAGATACACACCTATGTACTGGGGGGCTTTGGGGAGAAAAAGGAAAAATAAAATATTTTAAAAGGGAGACTTACAAAAGTTCTGCGCAACATTTTAAATTCATATTTTGTAAAACCTTATTGTAAATTCCAATAAATCCAAAAGTTTCCGTAGTGCCCTGACTCGCAGTAAATACAAGGCACAATGGAAAGATGTGAGCAATGGGTGCCCATAGTAACTCTTTCTATTTTGTTGTTTCTTGTTTGCTTTCAGGGAAATGTTCTAACTTTTCAATAATAAAAACACTTTGGTTTGCATACGAAAATAATAAAAATCTTATATAGTACAATAAAACAATGTGTCAAAATCTGCATCACTAATGATAATCATTACCAACATTTTTTGAGCATTTTAGCCCTTGTTCTTGATAATAGTGGAGATGGGACAGAGGGTTACTTAAAAAGCCCTTATGAATAATCCCTTGCTTGAATTTTTCTTGGATCAAAATATTGCTTAACATCCGTTATATCATTGATGTATGTCTTTTGTGGCTGAGAGAGTATCCTGAGATTATGAGTGTCAATAATCTCTGCTTCTGTTTATAGTCATTTACACTACTCCAGCAGCCAAAGGAAGCAGCAGCTACGTGTAAGATAGGTTCTCTTAGTCATAAATGCATACAGTTAATAAACATTTAAAATAATAAAAAGTCCTCTATCTGCGATTTTTCTCTTATGTCCTGACTAATTTTATGTCTTTGTGCTTTGCCTCTTTTCTATACTAAAATGACTTTTGATTTATCTTTCTGATGACTTTTGGTTTATCTTCCTATCTTTCAAGAAGGAATCTGTTCTTGAATTTATTTGTCAATTTAATTTTCTTTTTACTGATACATGAATTTCAGATTTTCTTATTTAGCAACAACGTTTTTAAACTATGGATATTGTTCAGTTTAGCCAAAGCCCACGGGTTCAAATATATAGCATTTTCATCTTTATTTCGCAGTTATTCGTGGAACTGTTACATGATTTTCCTCTTGATCTATAGTTTCTTTAAAAATGTTTCTATTTTTTTGTTATAAGTACTTTTATTATTTAGTTTCAGTTTATCACTTTGTGATTAGTAAAGCCTTTGTGATATTTTTAGATTTTTCTTTTCAGAGACTAATATGTTTGCAATTTTTAAAATATTCTTGGAACTATTGAATGTGAAGAACATTTTATTTGCAGCATAAAGCATATTAGGTCTCCCAATACCATTGCAATGCTGTGATTTTCATCTCTATATATTTTCTATAGTTTTTCCTTTGAACATTTAAATAATATGTTATTTATAACCAAACATTTACATTTCATACATTATACGCCAGACACCTTGAGGTGCTTCACAAAAGACCTTTCAAATAGACATCATTATTATCCTCATTTGACAAATAAGGAAACTGACGTGTAGAGAGATTACGTGATTTGCCAAAGCTGGCACACAGGGAAATCTGGGTTTGGACCTTTGTAGTCTAACTGTACAATATGTTCGCTTAAAAAATTATTATAGATTGTATTTTTCATCACTATAATGTGACATTCTTTATATAACTGAATGTTTACATTAGATTAAATTTTATCTGTTATTAATACTAAAGCTATTTCCTATTTTCCTGTTTACATCAGATACTTTTATCTGCTATTTCATTGATAAGCTTTCTGGATTTCTTTGTTTTCATTCAGTCTAGGGTTTAGATTTCATGAAAGAAGGACTTTGTTTTTTCACTGCTATAACTCAGGGTGCATATCAGTGCTTAGTCTATCAGGTGAAAGATATATATAAATGTTAACATAAAAGCATTCTAAGTGCTATTCAGATATTGAATTAATTCTTTAATGACGTTTTATAGTTTTTTATCTTATTATCCTTTTTTGCCATTTGTTGAATTTTGACCTCTATTTATTTTTAATTCTTTTGTCCTCCCTACTCTTGTCCCATGTAAATTAGAAGGCACACAATTTGTTTTTATTTATATTTGTGGATTATTTTATGATACTAATAAGATTCTCATTCCATTGATGTTGTCTGCATCCCATGAGAAGTTTGAATATTAGCCTAAGTAAACTTTCTTGACTCTCCTTTTTCTCTCTCTCTCTAGGTTATGGCTGGAATATAATCAGAGTAATAATACCATTAATTATGATAATGTTGATGTTGGTGATGAAGACTGTTTTTCTTGGGGCTTTCCTCTGTTTTGATGGGATTGCACACACCAATGAGAGTGAGGTGACATGAAGACCCTCGGCTTTCATCACTCTGGTTGTGAATCAGTAGCTCGTTTTTTTCCCCTAGGCTCTTGTTTAGAGATTCTCCTCTCATTGAGGCTCATCTCCAGGACTTTTCTCTTTCAAATTAGAAGCTATATCAGAACAATGGAAAATCTTTGGGGTCATTCAGACATTCTAGTTCACAAAACCCCAGCCAAGGAAAGGATTTTGCCATGTGTCCTTGTTTCTACCTATATTTTGAGCCCCAGCATCCCAAATAGGATTTTGTTTATTTGACTTTTGAGTGGGGCTATTTTTAATTTTTTCCTCTTAATTTCTGCCCCTTAGCTCATAATCTCAATGAAAAGAGGTGTATAGTCATATGATGCATAATGACACATCCATTGGCAATGGACTACGTATGATGGTGGTCCCATAAGATTAGTATCTTACAGCCTAGGTGTGTAGTAGGCTATACTGTCTTGGTTTGTGTAAATAGTGTAGGAGAAGAAGAAATTTTCCTCTACCCTTGTAGTTTTTTCTGTCTGGTCTAAGAATTAAATTGACATGAAACTGATTAACAGGAGAAAAACAAACAAAAGTTTAATAACATATATATGTGGTAAAAACCCAGGAAAACTGAGTAATTTGCCAAAGTGGCCAAAGTCCTCACCTTAAATACCATCCTCAGCTAAAGACAAAAGAAGATGTTGGGGGTGAGTAGAGTCAGGAACTTCAAAGGGAAGGAAGGCAACTCACAAGTAGGTGAAAAGGAGCAAACTTTCAGAGAACAAGTGTTTGTTTGGACACACAGAAACAGAAGCATACAGAGGGTAGCCCAACAAATAGGTATTTCTAGTTTCCGCCTTATCTACCACCTAGTTCATGTTCTGCTAAGGCAATAGCTTTCTTCCTGAGATAGGTTTTTAAAATTTTTTTGAGGAATATTAGCCCTGAGCTAACATCTGCCACCAATCCTCCTCTTTTTTGCTGAGGAAGACTGGCCCTGAGCTGACATCTGTGCCCAGTTTCCTCTACTTTAAATGTGGCACGCCTGCCACAGCATGGCTTGACAAGCGGTGCCATGTCCGCACCTGGGATCCGAACCAGCTAACCCCAGGCTGATGAAGCGGAATGTGCAAACTTAACTGCTGCACCACTGGGCCAGCCCCTGAGACAAGTTTTTTAATCTGAATTTTTTTAGGCAGCTAAGGGGAAGGTAACAAAAATCTTTCTGAGTCTTTTGCTTCTTAAAAAATAATCAGCCTAAAATAATCCTCATGTTAAAGAGACATATTTTGGGGTAGCAAATTTTCTTTCCTTCAGTACACTCTATGATGTTCAATCAACAGCAAGATTGGCTAATGACCCATCTCTCAGAACACATCCCTGTCATTAAGTGATGCATGACTGTACACCACTTTCCAGCATTCTCACTTAATTCGATGCTATTTGTTACAGTTGGTACACTTATTACTGTAAATGATTGTTATCCATGGGTTTGGAAAAATAGGTTTGGAAGTATTCTATAGTTCCTTTTTTTCCTGTATTTGCCTGTTTTTCTTCATCTCAAAGGGCCTCAGAGAGGGAAATTATACAACTTATTATTTATTATGACATATTTTGTGCAAGCCCCTTGCCTATTTTATATTATAGTCTATTTCAGTATTTTCAAATAACTTTCAGACTAAACTGTAGGTGCTCATATCACCATGTATAAAATCAACCATGTGATAATTAATTTTTAAAGAACTCAAACTTCAAGAAGTAGAGGAGCCTTACAAAGTGGAAATGATTTGTAATTCATCAGGTTGCTGTTTCATTAGGCCAGCCATTAGCTGACACTATGAATGTATATATGGCTAGGACCTAACTATGCCTCACAGCATAAGAGGAACAGTACGCAAAGATATTTAGATCAGAATACATATTCATCCTCTTTTGTTGTCTGCCCCCATGCCCATTTTAAGTGACTCATGGATAGATCTTTAATTATTTCTTGTGGAAAATTTGTTTAGAATATGCAGGTTAGGACACACTTACTTTCTCCTTCCACCCACAGTACTTAATTAAATCTTAATTTACCTCCTTTTTTCATTGAGTCAGCAACAGAATGATGACCAATAGTGATTCCTAAGAGTACTTACTAGACTATTGATAAGGGTGGGCGAGGTAGTGGTGGGCAATGGGCATAGAGAAGGGCCAGTCAGTACTATCTCCTAGCCCAGTGGGCTGACAGGTTCTACAATCTGGTATCTTTATTGTTACCTGTAGTTAAAAACAAAGCAGAAGATAACAAGAGCAAACAAAACACACAAATAAAAGTAATTTCTATATGACCTTAGTTATATATGATAAGTACAAATTACTAGTATACTCAGGCTAGCTTCATCTGGGGCAATTTTTCTTTCATAGGGTTACAGATGCTCTCAGAAATGTAGTCTTCATAATTTTGCTACTAAGTACTTTGAGTTCCAAATTCCACCAAAAAAAAGAAAGAAAAGAAACAGTTATTCATCTTTTGGCCTCAGAAATGGTCAGAAGTATAGCATATTAAATACGGCCATTCAGATGTCAATATACTTCTGAAGTCATATTTATGGAAACATAGAAAAACTTCTTTAGCGTATTTTGTGCAATAGGATGTAGACTAATTACTGGCGTTTACCAGTGTGATGCAGAGGAAGAACCAACTTCTCAATGTATCAGCATAATGCTTTTAGAGATTATTCCATATTTTTTCACTGAGAACTTTTTTGTGGTTTTCTTGATTATTACGTAGATTACACATATGAGAAAATTATACATGTGAATTACATGTATAATTATGTATGAAGATAGAGGGCATTTTATTCATTTATTGCTAGAAAATAATTTGTTTAAGGCAGAGACAGATTTTTTAGTTGAAAATTTCTTCATAAGCCTGTTTGAATTCGGTCTCCAAGAACTGAGCATAGACTGAGTAAAGTCAAGGTTTCAGAAGAGGACTTGGAAACCCTGTATGACAGAAATAAAATAGGTGTTCTGGAAAAGACTCAAGATGGGAGAGCTAAGGAATAGGAATGGAGGAGGGGGAATGAATAGATGGATGCTGAACAATAAAGTGATAAATATTATTTTTCTGTTTATGTTTTGCTAAAATCAGTGAACTATTTAAAGACTAAGGAAAGGAAATCACATTATTTTTTTAAAGATTTTGTTTTTTCCTTTTTCTCCCCAAAGCCCCCCAGTACATAATTGTATATTCTTCATTGTGGGTCTTTCTAGTTGTGGCATGTGGGACGCTGCTTTAGCGTGGTTTGATGAGCAGTGCCATGTCCGCGCTCAGGACTCGAACCGACGAAACACTGGGCCGCCTGCAGCGGAGCGAGCAAACTTAATCACTGGGCCATGGGGCCAGCCCCAGGAAATCACATTTTTTGAGGTCATTGTGAAATCCACATGAAATATAGGAAAGGGCTAGAATTTGAGCATATGATTGATATTTTTTCCTTTGTCCCCTGTCTGAATTTCCTATTTCACTAATTAGGTTTGCACTTTCTTTCTTTTTCTTTTTTTTGAGGAAGATTAGTCCTGAGCTAACATCTGCTGCCAATCCTCCTCTTTTTCTGAGGAAGCCTGGCCCTGAGCAAACATCCGTGCCCATCTTCCTCTACTTTATATGTGGGACGCCTACCACAGCATGGTGTGCCAAGTGGTGCCATATCCACACCCGGGATCCAAACCAGCGAACCCTGGGCTGCCAAAGAGGAATGTGCAAACTTAACTGCTGCGCCACTGAGGTGGCCCCCAGGTTTGCACTTTTAGAAACATTTTCAGAAATAAACTTTACAAAGTTCATTTTTCCATTGTAAATATTTCTTGATCACTAGAATAAATTTTTAAAATCAGAAATTTTGAAGAGAACTTACCTATATTACCACCAATTAACTATCATTTGCTATTTGGTAAAATATTTTCTCTACACATTTTACTTGATTTTTGTGTGTATTTGTCTACATATGTGTATTTATAGCCTATATTCTTCATTTTATATTATAATATTTTTGCTCGTATACATTTTCATAATTCTTACTTTTCATCGCTATTGTTCATTCTGTCAAAGGGCTGTACCTTGAATTGAATAGCTATTCCTTATATTTGGACATTAGGTGGTTTCCAAGTGTTCTTGTTTAAAATAATAGCATGTTGGATGTTTTTGGATTTATAGAAACAGTGAAGTTTGATTTGATGGAATACTTGAGGGGTTTACAAGAAAGATAAGATATTCTGGAACACTAGAGGTATTACGTGGAAGATAAGATGTTCCAGAGGTTATGCTTTTTGTTAAGAAAGAGAGACAGGGGCCAGCCCAGTGGTGTAGTGGTTAAGTCTGCACACTCCACTTCAGCAGCCTGGAGTTGGCAGGTTCAGATCACGGGCATGGACCTAGTACTGCTCATCAAGCCACACTTTGACGGCATCCCACATAAAATAGAGGAAGACTGGCAACAGATGTTAGCTCAGGACCAATCTTCCTCACACACACACACACAATTAGAAAGAGTGAGAGGGTAATGAGCCATATGCATAGAGGCATATGTATATGTTCCTTGAGTATGTATAGTCTGCTCCATATCCAAGGGTTTTGCATCCACAGACTCTGTTTGTGGTTAGTGGAATCTGTGAATGTGAAACCTGTGGATATGAAGGGCCAACGGCATTCATTGTGCAACACCATCTTACATAAGGGACTTGAGCATGCACAGATTTTGGTATGGTAGGGATTCCTGGAACTAATCCCTGTGGATACTGAGGGATGACTGTATGTGCTTAAGAGATGCCTTAATGTGTTTGGGCTGCTATAATAAAATACCATGGATGAGTGGCTTATCAAGAGCAGAAATTTATTGTTTACAGTTCTGGAGGCTGGACATCTGAGTTCAAGGTGCCAATATGGTTGAGTGGGGGCCCTCTTCCAGACCACAGGCTTCTCCTTGTATCCTCACAAGGTGGAAAGGGCTTGAGAGCTCTGTGGGATCTCTTTTATGAGTACCAATGCTACTCATGAGGCTCCATTCTTATGACCTAATCACCTCCCACCGGCCCCACCGACTAACACCATCACCTTTGGGAGTTAAGATTTCAACAAATAAATTTTGGGGGTGACACAAACATTCAGACCATAGTAAGAGATAAACTCCATGTGCTTGAGAAAAATCTATGGAAGTTTGGTGACCAGAGGTAGTTGCTTCAGCTTACAATGGCTATAAGTCAATCAGGAGCTGGCTAAAGGCAAGAAGAGTACTTTATTTTGAATGAAAAAAATTGAATGTTTCATTGTCATCACAATATCATTATCTAAAAGCAGAACAGGTACCTCCTGTTACGATATCATAAGTAAAATGTTTGATAATGTTAATAATAGAGGGTTTAAAGAAACAAAAAAAACCATCCACATGAATTTTTGGAAGGTTCACTTTCATGGTGTCCAGAGAGTCAACATAATTTTTGGAAAATATTGTACTATTATTTGAACCAGATCAGTTCATCTTCATGTAATTCACACCAAGAACCAAAATGCAGAAACTACTTAAATCTCAGTCCTGACATCCGTAACCACCATTATTGTGCACAAAGATTTTGCTTGTTCAGAGTGAATTCCTTAAAGTAGAGTCTCCAAAATAGAATACCTGAATTAAAAGATCTGTTTATTTTTAATATTTTTTCCCTAAGAGAAAAAGGCTTTGCCAAAATATTACCCTGACTCACACTACTGGCAGGTATATTTTAGTACTTGTTATCACATTATCCTCATCCCTTTGATATCTTCATGTAAAGAAAATCATGGTAAATTTTGGTAAAGATGGAGATTTAATTGCTGTTTTTATTTGCATTTCTTTTATTAAAAAGTGATATCAAGCATTTCCAATGTTTTGCAGTAATTGTTTAGATGCTTATCCAGTTTAGTTATATAAAATATTTATTTTAGCCTAATTCTTACATTTTGCTATATATTCAAATTTATCTGGAATTGGTATTTGCACCGAAGTTTGTTCAAAATTCCCAATGCATCATTGACCAACAATTTTGGAATTATTTTTGGTTATAAAGATATTCCACACTCAATAGAAATAATTTGCAAATATGTAACATAATAAAGACAAAATGATAAAAGTTTTCAGTCAAGAGAACATGATGATAACATTTTAATGCATTTTCTTTCTTTCTCTCTCCTTCTACAAGCAAATATTCTCTCTCTTTCTGCTCTGTGCCTCAATTTCCATAAGTGAAAAAGAGAGATAAAAATAATATCTTCCTCATAGGGCTTGTATGAGGAATAAACAAGTTAGTATATGTATAGCACTAAGATCACAGGAATATGTGCATTTAGTTTATGTGATTTAAATCATAACAAAATATAGTCCTATATCTTATTCTGTTATTGAATATCTGACAGATCAAGAACTCTCACTTATTAATCACTCTTTTTTAAGTAAAAACATTCCGGGCATTTCAAAATATTTTCAAGATAATTTCTTAATTAAAAACTGTCTTACTGGCAAAGGAAAACTAAGCAAGTTGTCACCAGCATATTTTATATGCTGATAGGGAGTATGTAGATTTACTCCTTAAGAATATTTAAAAGAAGTTTTGAAAATAGAAAGAAAATTTTAATAGAAAAAGGTTTGGAACTTTAGAAAGGAAAGAAAACAATAGAATAGGTAAAAGTTGGAATAAATAGACTATTCTCATGATGAGTTTCTTAATCATATATAATGCTTTGGGCAAAAATTATAACACCAGTTGTGTGGTCCATATATATAGAGGGCATACTCAAAACAATTAGATTTAAATGATGAGGAGAGTACAAGGATCTAAATGGAAGGAAGATTTAAATGCTTCGCTTAAAACGGCAAAATGTCAGTAACATTACGCTGTGATGAATTATATATGTATATCAGAACATCTAGCATAATCACTATGAAAACTAAGTAACACAACATAATCAAAAATGGTATTAAAAAAAAGAAGATAAAACCCTACAATAATTTTAGGTAAACCATAGGAAGGCAAGAAAACAGAAAAAAGGAATGAAAAACAGAAAATAAATAATAAAATGGCAGACTTCAGCCCTTGATAAACAATTGACAAGCAATAGAATAGAATGGAGTATATGAGGAAGCCATGTAAAACTAATTCAGCCTGACCTTGTTTTTCCAAAAAGGCCTGACACGGCCTTTGAGCCTGCATTGTATATCTGCTTTAAGCATTTGTTGTGTCTCAAAGATAAGAACAAATGCTGTTAAGATAAAGATGCAACTTCCCTCACATTGGCATTTCCTTAAGGATAAGCATCTCTCCCTAGGCTAGGAATTGATTGCTGTGCCCATCCATGACCACCCAAGCTGGAAACAACTGACCTGCTACCTCTTGTGTCCATCGAGATAGCAGACGTGTTACATGCTGTAGGAATAGCTATGTTGTGCTGGCTAGGCAATCTTGTGACTGTTGTAAAAGGGACATTCCTATCATATGTGATATATGCTCTTTGTTCCAAGATGGTATATAATCACTCAGAATACTTCACTTCTTTGGTGCCTTTCCTTCCTTGGGAAGGAAGGCCCCAGGCTAGTATTCAGATCTTGCTCATAATAAACTCCCCCCAATTTTGATTTTATAGATTTGTTATGGATTATTTACATCAAATGTAATCTAAAGTCACCAACTAAAAGAGATTTGTGGATTTGATGAGAGAATATGAAACAGCTATACATTGTCTATAGGAAACATCACAAACACAACACAGGTAAATTGATAGTAAAGAATGGAAATAGATATATTATGGTTATATTAATTTTTAAAAAGAGTATATATATATGAATATCAGATAATATAGACTTTAGAACAAAGAAAATACCATTACATATCAATAAAATTATCAATCCTCCAAGAAGTCAGTGATTCTAAGTGTGTACACATGAAAAATCAGATGCAAAATAAATAGAAACCGATAGAGAAGAAAAAACATACAAATGCATAATTTTAATTTTTACATCAACACACTATTTGATAAAATTAATAGAAACGTAGCAAAGATATCAAATAATTGAACGACAGCATCAATCAGCAGCTTCAAAGTGACTTTTATTGAACTCTTAAACAATAGCACAATACATATTTTATTAAAGTGCCCATGGAAGATTTACTAAGATAGAACAAATCCTGGGCCATAAAACAAACATCTGAAATCATTTAGAGTATGCCTTTTTTATTTTTTTAAGAATCAAGCCCGAAAAAATAACCTAAAAACAACCGCAAAATACTCAAACACTTGGAGATCAAACAACTCACTTGTAAACAACCCATGAGGCAAAAAGCAAGTCTCAAAGGAACAAAAAAGTAATAGAAGTGAAAGAAGGTGAAAATACTACATATCAACAGATATGGGATGCCTCTAAAGAAAAATTGATGGGGAACTATATAGTACTAAATGTATATATTAGAAAAGTGAAAAGGTCTCAAATAAATGTTCCAAATATCTGTTCCAAGAAACTAGAAAAATAAGAACAAATACATTCAGTGACAGGAAAAAGAAGGAAACAATAAAAATAAGAGAAGTCAATTAAATTGAAAACTTGGAAACAACAGAGAAAATCAGTGAAAGCAAAATTTTTCTTTGAAAAACAAATCAATAAAATTGATCAACCTGTAGCAAACCTTAAAAATATAAAAAGAGGGAGAAGACATAAACACCAATATCAGAAATGAAACATGGGATACCACTGCAAGCCCTGCAGCCAGTAAACAGATTATAAGTGAATGCTATGAACATTTTTACACTGATAAATCAACACCATTAAAACTCAACCAAGAAGAAACAGAGAACCTGAGTAGCCCTATAGCAACCAAAGAAATTGAATTTGCAGTTTAAAAGTTGCTACCCCCCAACCGCCAAACACACACACACACACATATACACACACACGCACACATACATACACACACCCCTAGGCCCAGATAACCTCACTGGAGAATTTTAGCAAACATTTAAAGAAGAACTAACCTCAACTTCACACAATCTCTTCCAGAGAATAGAAGAGGAGGAAACAGTTCCTACCTCATTTTATGAGGCCAGTATTAGCTTGATACCCAAACCAGAGAAACAGTAGAAAAAAGAAATGTACAGATATTTAGAAATAGAAGGGAATTATCCTAACTTGATAAAGAGTATTTCCAAACAGAACACCTTATTGCAAACATCATACTTAATGGCGAAAGGCCGAACCCTTTCTTTTTCCTATTAGGAATAAGGCAAAGGGATCCACTCTCACTACAACACTGCTCTTAGTGAACATAGTACTGGAACTTCTAGCCATTTCAATAAGGAAAAATAAAAAAGACCATTGACCCCAACCCCATATATTATATGAAAATTAATGGACTGTGCACTTAAATGCAAAATGCCAAAACTATAAAACTTTTTTTTTGAAGGAGAAGATTAGCCCTGAGCTAACTACAGCCAATCCTGCTCTTTTTTGCTGAGGAAGACTGGCCCTGAGCTGACGTCCATCTTCCTCTATTTTATACATGGGACGCATACCACAGCATGGCTTTTGCCAAGTGGTGCCACGTCCTCACCCGGGATCCAAACCGGTGAACCCCGGGCCACCGAGAAGTAGAACGTGTGAACTTAACTGCTGTGCCACCCGACTGGCCCCACTATCAAACTTTTTAAGAAAATAAGAGAAAATCTTTGGCATCTAGGGCTAGGAAAAGAGTTTTTTGACTTCAATACCAAAAGCATTATCCAAAAAGGAGAAGTTATGAATTGGTCCCATAAAAAGTAAACATTTTGCCCACAGGGACACTCTGAAGAGGATGAAAAGACCAGTTACAGACTGGGAGAAAATATTTGCATACCAGAATCTAACAAATTATTGTGTTGAAAATATATCAAAATTCTCAAAAGTCAACAGTAAAAAAGAAAAAATCCAAGTAGAAAATTGGTGAAAGACGTAAACATATATTCCACTGAAGAAGATATCACATGAAAAATAAGCTTTTGGAAAGATATTCCACATAAGCAGTCATTAGAGAAATGCAAATTAAAACCACAATGAGATATCACTGCATTCCTGTCAGAATGGCTAAAATAAAAAATAGTGACAACATCAACTACTGGTGGGGATGCAGAGAAACTAGGTAACTCATACATGGCTGGTGGGAATGTAACATTGGCATTTTATTATAAAACTAAACATGCAATTACCATACAAACCAGTAATTGCACTCTGGGGCAATTTATCTCAGATAAGTGAAAATATATGTTTTTGCAAATAATCTGTACATGAATGTTCATAGCAGCTTTTTTTGTGATATTCCCACATTGAAAGAAACCCAGATCTCCTTCAGCGGATAAAGGTTTACACAAACTGTGGTCCATTCACACAATGGAATACTAAGCGATAAAAAGGGACAAACCATTACACATGCAGCAACTTCAGGAATTACCGTCAGAACACCACAGAGCTAAAATGCCAGGCAGCTAATACCTGTAACTCAATCAGAAAGGTGGAGAATGACGCTAGGAATACTACACTGAAAAGCTCTATGCCTATGATTCCAGGTATCAGGATGCTAATTGAAGGTAGCTATTATTGTGTCTTCCTGATCACTGGAAGGTGGAGTCTGGCTGCCACTGAAACCTGGTGCTTTTTCACATTCACAAGGCTGGTGACCAGACACTGAAACAGTGAGTCAAGCTGCTACTGCAACCACCTCTTGATGCTCACAAAGTTGAGCATCAGTGGGGGGTGGCATCTCCTTGATCTTGTCAGCAGAACACAAAAAGCTTAAGAAATATTTCCAACCCACTTCTGCCTTCCAAGTCTTGCTTAAGAACAACTAATTGACATTTATATTAAATATTTATAGCTAGACATCACAGTAATTTAAGGATTATGAAGAGGACAAAGGTATTTCTGCTTATAGTGACTATACAACTGAATAAGAAATAAAAATACACATTTCACTAAAATACAATTCAGAGGAAGAATGAAGGAAACATCTGGTTAGGTGATCTGCATTTTGAGGTTGCTTTGAAATTTAGTAATTATAACAAGAGTGCAAGGCATGTCAAGGATCAGGGAGTTTATTTTAGATCTGTCCCTCACTGACTATAGTGCCCTAGGTAAATTACTTTTCTGTGCCTTGGTTTCTGCATATTTAATATATATGGACATAACCATAATAATCTTCTAATGGGTTAAGAAAGGTGCGATATAAAGGCAATAAAGATGCTGCTTTAGTGTTCCCCTTCCCACAATTTCAACTGGAGCCTAGCATCCATACAGAAGTTGAGTGGATGCAACACAAAGGTCAAGCTCCGTTCATGTACCCAAAATATCCCATTTTGTGAGTTCATGCTTACATCTATAAGTTCGAAGTGTTTGAATCAGTATCAACTCTTTAAAAATATGTTAGTATCGACAAATATTTGAATTGATTATTCTATGGTCTTATTTCCCCTGAACTAATCAGATGTTTGAGTTGCATTAATTAACTTCTTGAATAGTTATAATAGTGGTAATAACAGCAGCAATAATAACTAACATTTATTAAATACATGCTACATGGCAGGCATTGTGTGTGTGTTCTTCATCCTTTACGTGGACCATGTCCTTGAGTATCCACAGATACCTTGAGAAAGAGAGAGATAAACTATTATATGCTACTTCTGTATGCATTCTTCTGTGAATTGTGCTTTCATTCAAAATTATCTTTCTGAAACTCACCCGTGTAGATGCCTGTAGCTATAGCACGTTCATTTGCAAATGCCAAATTGTTTTTCTGTTTTTGGCTAGTTACGGTTCTACCACTAATGGATGAGATCCCTGTGCTCCATATGGTTACGATATTTGTATCATCAGACTTTTACATTTTTGCCAATTTAGAGGTTGTAAAATATCTCATGGTGGTTTTACTTTTTAATTTTCCTAACTAATGGAATTGAACACATTTTAAAAATGTTATCTGGCCATTCCTATTTCCTCTCCATGAAATCCCATTCTTTTCTTCATAATTAATTTTCTTTTAAATTAATACTCGATTTTATATATTCTAAGTATTTAATGTGAATTATCATTGCAAATACCTTCCCTGATTTATTAACTGACTTTCACTTTTAAGGTCCCGTTTAAACAGACTTAAAATTTTACATTTCCCCCTTTTGGTTTGTACCTTTTGTGTCTTTTTGAAGGTATTCTTTTTGTTTTTTCTCCCCAAAGCCCCAGTACATAGTTACATATCCTAGTTGTGGGTCATTCTAGTTCTTCCATGTGGGATGCTGCCACAGCATGGCTTGATGAGTGGTGTGTCGGTCTGAGCCCAGGATCCGAACTGATGAACCCTGGGCCACTGAAGTGATGCACTCGAACTTAACCACTGGGCCACAGGGCCGGCCCCTAAGGCATTCTTAACTCATTGACACCATATAGAGGATTCCCTACTCACTATTCAAAATTCTTTGTGTTTTTTCATATATATTAATTCCAGGAAAATTAAACCTAAAATTAATTTTTGTGAGTGGTGTCGAGTAAGAAAACAATTTAATTCTTCCCCCATATGAAAACATTTTTCCGTTACTATTTATAAACCATCCTCTTCCCACAGATCCCAATGCCACCTTTCCAGATATCAGGTTGTCATGTGAGCTTGGCTCTGGTTCTGCTCTCTCTTTCTTTCTTTCTTTTCTCTATGCCTGTTTATCCTTGTGCCTCTTTGTCTCTCACCTAATTTCTACAGGTTTCTGAAAAATTTTGAAGGCTTATAGTTCCTCATAATATAATTTTTTAAAAATTTTCTTGGCCTTTAGTTTTTCTGTATAAAGTTTAAATCTACTTATCAATTTTTGCAAAGAAAATTTTGAAATTGTTTTCTGTAATAGCATTGAATCTATAGCAAACGCATGGAGATAATTGAGAATTTTATAATGCTGTGGCTTCTTTTCAATGATCACAATATATCTCTCTTTTTAATTGGGTCAATTTAATGCCTTTCAGTAAAGTTTAAAATTTTTCTCTATAAAGTTTGTGTCCATCTTTTATTAGATTCATTAATAAATGTCATGTACATATATATACGCATATGGAATGTTAATGTTATCTTTTCTAAAATTATACTGTTTTAATGTTTGTTGCCTCTGTATGTAAATACATTAGTTTTTGTATATTGCTCTTTTAGCCAGCCACCCTGCTAAATTCTGTCATTAATTATAGTAATGAGATAGTAGATTGTATTTCTTGATAGATAGATAAATAGATAAATAGATAGATATGTAGGTAGAGATAGAGATATATAAATATGATCTTAACATATTTGTTGGCCTTTCTGGGCTAGCAAAGACTTTCCATAAAATGTTAAATGATAGTGGGCCTTGCCTTTTCCCCTTGTTTTAAATAAAACATTCTGCTATTCTACCACTAATTTGGTATTTCTTGAAAGTTTTTTTTAACCCCCCCCCCCCCATATGGAGAAATACTAATCTCTGTTATATAATTTTTCATCTTGTATTTTTCCTTCTCTATGAATTATGTAAAGTCATTGCTGGATCCATATAAGTGCAGCCTTATGGTTACAAATTTTCAGAGGAGATTGTCTTCTTCTTATTAATTATTTTCCCTCCTTGAACCTGAAGTAGAGCTAGTTTGCCCTGTAGTTTCACTTGGCTCACTGACATTTTTTTTTCTAGTTCTCGCTTTCCCTGAGGCTGTGGTCGCCTCAGGAATCCCAGCTTTAAGTAGGGGGCGGTCTCAGCTTCAGCTCCACAACCGTGTGCAAGCTCATGGCCTACTGCTCAGCTGCTGTCAGCCTCGCACATTCTATTTTTCCCTCCAGGGCCACTTTTGATATCCGGTTGGTTTAACACTCTGATTTAAGCCCATGGTGGCTAACATTTTTGGCCTGTGGTGATTTTCACTATTTTCTTGAAGTTTCGATGATAAGTTGAAAATTTTGTCCTGTTTTGTTTTTAAATTTATTCAGCACTTAGTTTTCTTTGTTTTGTTTTGAAGTGGGACAACTTTTCAGACTAATGCTTTGCTCTGTTGGAAACAGGAAAGATCTCGTAGTGCTTTAACTGTGACATTTTTCACCTTATCCTGTTACTAGTGTTTTGCGTACCTGAGATGTGATTCCTCTCTAGGCCACCTATTAATTTTTATTACTAACTACACATTTAAAATCTCACATCCTCATAATATTTGTTGTCTACCATGGCTTAATTTATATTTCTCTCTTCAAAACTACTCATTGTCTGTACAAGTCCTCTGTCAATTAGCCATGTATATCTTTATGATATCTCATCTGTTGTTTCCTTAAACTATAATTACACTTTTCTGTCATTTTAACTGCTCTGTGAAGACAGTTAATCTGTATTATAATTATATTTAGACATCCTAAATGCTAATGTGGTGTTTGTGCATCTTATACTCTGGTTAACATGCATGGTGCTTGAATTACAGTTAAACTTCCTTGAACAGATATGTTCATTTCAAGTTCTTTTCCATCTATTTTTCAATCTTTATTACACTGGCTTTCACTTTCCTCCTGCGTTTCCACCTCATTACCAAAGTTTTTAACTATTATTGAATGTATTAAACTCAATGGAATATAGGAAATGGCTTTTTTTCCTACAACCATATTCTCATTTATTCATCCATATAATAAAACTTTGACAAGTTTTCCTATGTTTTCAGTCACTCTTAGTTGCAATAATAGTCTCATTTAATATTATTATCTTTTAAAAGATTGGCCCTGAGCTAACATCTGTTGCAAATCTGCTTTTCTTCTTATCCCCAAAGTCCCCAAGAACATAGTTGTGTATTCTAGTTGTAGATCCTTCTAGTTCTGTTATGTGGGATGCCACCTCAGCATGGCTTGATGAGTGGTGCTAGGTCCACGCCCCGGAGCTGAACCAGTGAAACCCTGGGATGCCAAAGCAGAGTGTATGAGCCCTAACCACTCGGCCATGCGGCCAGCCCCTAATAATATTATTATATAATAATGACCTCATTTTGAAAATTATGATGAAATTTCACATGTGCAGTAGTACAGTTCTATTTAAGATTGCAGTCTTATGTCCAATTTAAAGTGTTTTTCTCCTTTTAGCTTTACTTTAACTTGCAATTCAGGAACTTATAACATGGAAATGAGAGTGTGATCTCTTCTAAGTCTTCCCTGCTTTGCTTCCTGTCCTCTAGATGTGATGTAGGGTCGAAAAAGCTTAGAGAAAGGAGCTGGCCAGTGGTGCAGCAGTTAAGTTCACACGTTCTACTTTGGCTACCTGGGGTTTGCCGGTTCGGATGCCAGGTGCAGACCTACACACCACTTGACAAGCCATGCTGTGGCAGGCATCCCGCATATGAGGTAGAGGAAGATTGGCACTGATGTTAGCTCAGGGCCAGTCTTCCTCAGCAAAAAGAAGAGGATTGGCAGCAGATGTTAGCTCAGGGCTAATCTTCTTCAAAAATAAAAAAAAAAGTTAGAGAAAGAGACAATGTTTAAATGACTCATGTTGTTATAACCCAGCCATAAATGTCCACTGTCACGGCCAACTTTCAAATATTGGTTCTTTCATGGGGAACATGTGACTTTCAAGCTTCCTGCCTTGGCTGATGTCTGTCTGGCAAATGCCTTGCTATGACTTCCTCTCCAATCCCTCACTTAGTGGCCCACCCATAGACTTTTATTGCTGTGGTCCTCTCACCTTGGCAGACAACCCTCTCATCCCAAGTATGCTTAAGATTACATGAGTCAAGCTATCTCCCCCATGAGAATTTCTTGTACCTTTGCCCTGTCAGAGAGGAGGGAGAGAGTATTCCTTCTCTGACTACTAATCCTTTTCTCTTTAGCATGCAGATTCTGTTTACTTCAACCAACTTTTTTGGTCTTTAGACTTCTCTCGGATAGAGGTAAGCATCAAGTTCCTTATTCATATGCTCCTCTAAGCCCCTAGGGATACACATTAGTTTATCCCAAGAAAACTCTAACGGTGTTCTACCACTGCTGGCCACTTAATTTATTTTAAATTTATTGAACAAATATTTACTGAGCACTCACTCCATATCAGTTACTGTTTTCAGCAGTGGAAATATAGGTGGGGTTGCCAGATTTAACAAATAAAAACACAAATGCTCAATTAAATTTGAATTTTAAATAAACACAAATAATTTATTAGTAGAAGTATGTGATATTTGGGACATATTTATACTAAAAATTATTTGACTTCATCTGAAATTAAAGTTTAATTGAGTGTCCTGTCTTTTATCTGGCAACCTTAGAAAAAGGACCATTTAAAATAGACACAGCCCTCTTTGTGCAGCTGTGTTGTAATTGGGAAAAACAATAAATGAATAAATATATACATATGTGCATACTATGTTATACAGAGATAAAGGCTATAGAAAAAAGTAAGATAAGAGGGATAAAGAGTGCTGGGACATAATGTTGCTATTTTACGTGTACTGGCCATGGCCCCAGTACCAAAGAGACTCGAGCAGAGACTGGAAGAAAGCAAGAAAAAGAGATAGATGATCCCGACATAAGAATAAGCAAGTACAAAGGAATTGAGGTGGAAGCTTTCATACAAGGGACAACAATTAACAGAAGTGAGTAAGGGAAAGGAAAGGGTGGAGGAGAGAAGTTCAGAGAGGTATGGGGGGTGTTGTGCCCAAGGGAGGTGAAAGATTAGCCAGGTGATTTAACCATAGTAAGGACTTTGGATTTTATCCTTAGTGAGATGGGAAGGCTTTGTAGAGTTCTGAGGAGAGAAGTAGCAGGATCAAGTCATCTTTTTAAACGAATTATTTTAGCTGCCACACACACACACATACACACACACACACACACACACACACACAAACAGCGGTAATTGCAAAGACAGGATGTATAATTAGGAACCTCTTTCAAGTATCTTGGCGAGAGAGGTAATGTTGGAGAGGGAAGAAATAAGTGGACTCAGATTGGATTTTGCAGGAAGAATTGTTAGAATATTCTGATAGATTGGATGTAGAACGTAAGAAAAAGAGAGAAGTCAAAGATGACTCTGGTAATATTTACTGGAGAATCGAAGAAAAGAGTTGATATTTACTGTGATGAGGAAACATTGTGAGAAGCGTGTGGGAGGCAGTGGAAATAAGGAGTTCAGCTTTGGACATGTTGAGTTTGTGATGTTAGATATCCAATTGCAGAGATTGAATCTGCAGTTAGATATATTTGTCAGGGACGACTTCTGGGCCAGAGATAGCAATTTGGGAGTTGACAGTTTATAAATGGTATGTAACACACAAAGATCAGAGGAGAGAACTGCCCCTCCCTGCAGGCATCTCCAATTGCTATGGTTGTTTTTCTCCGAAGTCCCCTTCACTCTGTCTTCCAGGAGTGACTACTCTATTCCCAATCCATAAAGCAGGGAAGAGAAATTCTCTGCCTTTTCTCCTACAACCAGTCTTCCCTGTAGAATTAATGTCTGAATGACAACCTGTAATATTGGTGTAAAGAATGGCTTCCATTCAGTGACTGTAAGTACAATCTTTCATTTGCAGTGCACTCGATTTTTACTCAGTTCCTTTTTATAATCTTCTTTTTTTTTTTTTCCCAAAAATGATATCAGGTGATTGAGTGCAACATGTCATTTTGATAATTTTGATTAAACTTACTTTTCGATGAGGGCAAAAGGCTGAAAGGCTGATTTCAATATATTAAAGTGACCACATGATTTTTCATTTGGCTTTAGTAATGGCCATCTCTACAATTTGGACAAATTTTGACTATCAGCTTCTACCGCAATTGTACATCTAATTTTATACTGCACCCTCCCCCATGTCTCAATAACAATTTTGTTTGAGAAAACTTCTCTAAATGCTGCGTATATATCTTTGCTTTCTTTTTTAGTTGAATGAAGTGAAATCAATTTTTTTTTAAAATCTGGATTGCCTAATTAATTTACTAAGCAGCAAAAATTTGCATAGAAACCAGGTTCTGGTATTAACTCTACCAAAGGCTAGCCATATGTTACTGAAGGAGTATCTTACTTTTTCTGAACCTTAATCACCTCATTTGTGTAACACAAGAATTGGAATGCATACTCTCTAATGTCCCTTCCTGGTTTAACATTTTATGATTCTGTGATGAAATTTTCAATCCAGGAAGCCCCTATAAATTCTGGTCATCTATCTTGTTCATCTCTACCAGGGACCTAAAATATTTTTCTCTTTCATATTATTGAATTACTTTTTATGTGCATTACAAACATCTTTCTTGCATAAGATAAATTTCAAGGGTAGTTTTGTTAACCTGCAGGACCCACACTTCTATGATTTTTTAAAATTAGAAAGAAACAAACGTAGAATATTACACTAGAATAAGATCAATAAGTGTATAGGGTGTGTTTCATCAGATGGTGTATATAGGCTATCATTTTAGAATACAGCTGTTAAGCAACAGGGACCTGGCTGTATATATAAAGTATAGGACACTGAGAACATTTAATCAATATTAAAGAATGATGTTAGCTTCCCAAATGATATTAGATAATTGGAGACTGAAATCTTCATCACCCAAGCTAAATAATAGTTAAAATCACAAATATATCCAGTGCAAATGAAATCAATAGCATTTTTATAATGTCAGAACTGGTTGGGTAATTAAAACAAACCCCTTTGCTTATGCCACTAAAATATACAAATAAAATAAAAGGTGAATGCCACTCACAATCCTACTAGACTAGAGGCTGAGATGAAACAGATTTTTAACTTTCAAGGTGAAGAGATGAAAAATAAAAAATAAATACACACTTTCTCATTTCATTAAGCTCCCTGTGTTACCTGATGTTTCCTATTTCCTAAGGAGGAAAGAGATAAATCATTCGTGTGAGCTAAAGATAGCCCTAAAAGTACAATGACATTCTTCCTATTTTAAATCCAGAGAAACTGACAAAACAATAAAATGCAGAGCTCATTCTCTTGGCTTTGCTGACAGGTACACTCTCTTTTCTTCCTGATTAGCTAACCACTAGAATAAATATTCTGAACTGAGCTGTGATCTAAAGTGAAAACAACACTTTGCTTCCTAAATATTTTTATTCTTTTTCTTAAATATTTCGGATTTGATTTAAATATCATGGTTGATTTGGAATAAATCATTTTAGAAACATTTTCAGAAGCAGAGAACAATATTTAAATTGGAAGGATGGAAATGTTTCCTAGATTTTTACCTTTCTTAAAAACTAAAAGAGGTCAACCCCCAAGAGGCCAATTTTCAACACTTTTTGTGTGCAACTCTTTAATGTCATGCAAAGACAGAATTCCATGTTATAGTAGTCATACTTAAAGATAGTGATTAAATGAGGGTTTATTCCTCACATAATTTTTATGACTAATCTAAATTTCAAACCCTTCTGCTTTTTATACCATAATTCCATGCACTAAACTATTTTGTGTTACTTTTATATCACTTTCTGAAAGTCTATGAGATTTTGAGCTCCTTGAACGCAGGAACTCTGCCTTGGCATTACTATGCCTATAAATGATACTGAATAAATACACTTGCTGAATCAATGTGTTACTGCAGAAAATTGGGATTCTCTGCCCCATGCTTATAAACAAGCCAATTAATCACAGCATCAGCATTTGAGAGAAGAGATCAGCTTTATTCTGTGAGATTGATCTGCAGGGAGGCAGGGGGCATGTGCCCCCAGATCTGTCTCTCCAATTCAGGATTTGGGGTGAAATTTAAGAGGTTAGGGAGAACAGGCTGGCACATGGAAACGCTGGTGGAGCGGGTTTTGATTGGTGGGCTACAAGCATTTATGGTAAGGTTTTAAACATTTATGACAGGGTTCTAAACATTTATGATGGGGTTCTAAGCATTTTTGATGTGAAGTGTGGAGGGAATTTTAACACTGGACCTTGCTGAACGAGGGGCTTCTTGCTTCTGCTAAGAGTCCAACTTCCAAGTTCCAGTCCTTCCCAGTCCTAAGGTTCTGTGGGAAGGAGGATCTCTGGTTCTGAGGTGGTTTCAGGTAACAATTTCTTCTTCTGTTCATGCCCTGCCTGTGTGACTTTGCAGATTTTCTGAAGGCAATTCTTAGTCATTCTGTTGATGAGAGATGGGGTCAGTTGAACTGGTCCTGGAGGGCCTGCAGTTACAAATGGAATAGTTCTGAGGGTATTTCTGTTTGTGATACACTAACATTGTTATAGGGAACAAAGGTAAAGCAGAAGTGTGTGAATGTATTTCAAATATTTTTCATCTCCTGAATTTTGTTGTTTTTTTCCTTAGAAAGTAGGAACACAAAGTACTACTGTTATATTCAGATTTCAGGTAGTAATTGTTTTGACTCAAAATGTACCATAAAACAAAGGAACAGAGAATGTACCTTGGCTAGACTTATTTTTATATGTAGTATTACTAAATTTTGCCTTTCTTTGTCATATAAATAATTGAGTGATAACCTCTATGACTAGATTCTGCACCCCATTCTATTGCATACACAGACATACTGCTCTCTCAGCTTATTAGGAGGAAATAGGCCAACAAAATATAAGCTGCCTACTTCTCTTTTAATAGCCTTAGGGAAAGGGATTAACAAGCGGACCTCATTTTTCTAATACAGTGATTCTCAAATTTTGAGATCTCAAGGCTTTTTATGTTCTTAAAAATTATTGAAGATTTTAAAGAGCTTTTGTTTACATAGGTTATATCTATCTATTTATTTATTTATTTTAAGATTTTATTTTTTTCCTTTTTCTCCCCAAAGCCCCCCAGGCTTGCTCTTCATTGTGGGTCCTTCTAGTTGTGGCATGTGGGATGCTGCCTCAGCGTGGTTTGATGATCAGTGCCATGTCCGTGCCCAGGATTCGAACCAACGAAACACTGGGCCGCCTTCAGCGGAGCGCGCGAACTTAACCACTCAGCCACGGGACCAGCCCCCAACATAGGTTATATCTATTTATATTTTCTATACTAAAAGACTAAAACAGAAATCTGAAAATCATGCTTATTTATTAATATATTTAAAAGAATGCTAAACTCCTTATATTTTATTGTAAATAACATATTTTTAAGAAAAATTTACTCTATTTTCCAAAACAAACAAAAAGTAGTATCAATGGTGGCATCATTTTAAACCTTTGTCAATATTTTATTCTTTTGCTAGTTCAATCTTTGCTATGTACTGTTTAAATTGAAGTATATAAAGAAAATCTAGTTTTATATCTATATATAGTTGGAGGAGAGAGCAACATTGTAGTAGTCTTTTCAGATAATTTTGGAGATTTCTTCTTTGAATGTGGAATCTGAAATCGTATCAATGAATATTTCACATTCTGCTACATAAAATTCAATTGATCCATCTTACAAGTTGAGTGAATATTTTACCTATGCATGATTTTGAAACATCATGCTTTAGTCAGTTGGAAAACATTAGTTTGCAGAGTTATGCAGATTTCTAAATAATGAAACATTTCACTATACAATATGAAAAAGAAAATCATGTTTATCACTTCTATTTCCAGCCAAGATGGAGAAGTAGGATCCAGATATACTCTCCCACTCAAAATAACTACAAATCCAAATAAAATATAGAAAACAACAAATGTGAAGATATTGGGCATGAGACAATGAAGAGAAGTGGTCTCTAAAAGATGAGAAAGTAATGAATAAGACTTCTTAATTGTCCAACTTACTACTTGGGGAGAGAGTTTCCAGGCCATGGCATGAGGAGAGAAACCAGAGGCAGAGGCCAGGAGTCTCCTTCAGTTGAGATGAGCTAAGTGACCAAGAAAGTCAAAGTGACAGGAGTCCTCAAAGCAGAGCACAAAACTGGAGAAAGTTGCAAAGGGGGAATGTCCATAAATCTACCAAGGATCATCATTGTGTCTTAAATTGAGACCTGAGAAGTGCACGCATGTGAAGAAACCATTCAAAGCTGGATTACCTCTGTTTCTACTAAGCTAGAGTGAAAAACCTCATAATCTACAAGACTTAGGTGGAGTATTCAAAAAGTTTTGCCTCAGTATCGGAGAAAATGAGCTCAAGACTAAAGATTGATTTAGTTCCACCTAACAAAGTTTAAAAGCAAGATCTGCAAATTCAAACCATTTCCAGGTAACTTAACTAGGCTTAAGAATAAAGCTCAAGAATATTTATGCAATTAAAAAATATTCAACGCTTAAGAAAGTAAAATTCACAAAGTAAAATCTCACTCGCATCCAATAAAAAATTATTAAGTATGCAAAGAAGTGGAGAAAATAAAACCTACCATGAGGGGAAGATCAATCAATTGCAACTGACCCAGTAATGACATAGATGATGGAATTAATAGATAAGGAAATTAGAAGAGTTATTATAACTCTGTATAGTCATTAAGCTATAGTAGAAAGTGAGCAAATCAGCTAGAAATATAGATATTTTTAAAAAGATCCCATGTTAAACTCTCAAAGATGAAAATTGTAATGTTTGAGATGAAAATTACACTAGATGGAATAAGCAGCAGATTATACACTACAGAGGACATGATCAGAGAACTTGAAGTATAGAATTTGAAAGTGAATAAAATGAAACAGAAAAAAAAGACAAAAGATGAACAGAGCTTCAGAGAGTTGTTGGTTTAATATACATATATTTAGAAATCTGAAATCAAGAAGTCAGGGGAGACTTCAGAAAAATTATTTAAGAAATAATGGCCCAATAATTTCTAAAATTGATAAAATTATAAGCCTACAGAAACAAGAAAGTAAATGAAACTTCAACACAGACACACATACAAAAGAGGAAAATGTCATAAATAAATTGCTTAAAGTCAAGATAAAGAGAAAATATGTAAAGCAGACAGATGTAAAAGATACGTTAGATACTGATGTACAAATATAAATAATGACCGCATACTTCTTGTCTGAAAAAGTAAAAGCCGGAGGGCAGCAGTCCAACACCTGTAAAGCTCTGAAAGAGGAGAGAAAAAGTCAATCCAGAATTCTAAACTCTGAAAAAAAGTATTTTTCAAGAACGAAGGAGAAATAAAGACCTTTTAAGAAATACAAGAGTTGAGGGGCTGGCCCCGTGGCCGAGTGGTTAAGTTCGCGCGCTCCGCTGCAGGCGGCCCAGTGTTTCGTTAGTTCGATTCCTGGGCGCGGACATGGCACTGCTCATCAGATCAGGCTGAGGCAGAGTCCCACATGCCACAACTAGAAGAACCCACAACGAAGAATACGCAACTATGTACCGGGGGGCTTTGGGGAGAAAAAGGAAAAAGTTAAAAAAAAAAATCTTTAAAAAAAAAAAAAAGAAATACAAGAGTTGAGATAATTCATTAAGTGCACAATTTCACTACAAGAAATATTAACAGAAGTCCTCTGAGCAGAAGGAAAATGATGCCAGATGAAAATGTGGATCAGAAAAAGAATGAAGAACTCTGGAAATGTTAACAACATGGATAAAAAGAACTATTTTTCTTATTTAAATTCCTTTAAATTATAATTGACTTTAAATGGAAAACAATGAATATAATGTTATTAGAAGTACAATGTATGCAGAATTACCACATGTTATGACATTAGGATAAAGGCCAGGAGAGGAGAAATGGAAGTGTACTGTTGTAAGGTTTTATGTTATGTCTAAAGTGGCAGTATATCACTTTAAGGTAGACACTGGTAAGTTAAAGATGTAAAGTATAAACCCTAAAACAATCACTAAAATAACACAACAAAGAATTATAGCTGATAAGACAACAAAGGAGATAAAATAGAATCATAAACCATATTCAGCACTTAGGAGGCAGGAAAAGAAAAGGAAAATATGAAAGAAAGGGAAGAAATAATAGATGATACAGAAGAAAATAAGTAGGAAAATAGTCGTTAAACCAAACATAACTATAACCCCATTAAGGGTAAGTGATCTAAATATACTGATCAAAAGTCATAGAGTGCCAATTGAAATGAAAAAAACTCAACTCTATGTCTCCTATCAGAAAAACACTTTAAATGGAAACTTAAATTTGTTAAAAACAAAAGGATACAGATGGATGTATAAATACTTGGAGCAAAGAGGATTTTAAGGCAGTGAAGTTATTTTGTATGACACTGTAACAGTGTGTCCAAGACATTACGTATTTGCCAAAACCCATAGAACTGTAGAACACAAAGAATTTGGACACTAATGTACAACTATTGTACACTAATGTAGGCCTAATGTAAAGTATGGACTTCTGTTAATAATAAGATATTGATTCACCAATTGTAGTAAATGTACCACACTAATGCCGGGTGTTAATAAGAGGGAAACTGTGTGTGGGAAGAGAGGGAGGAGATGAGAGCTCTCTGTGCTTTCAGCTCTGGTTTAAACCTACAACTGCACTAAAATAAAGTCTACTAATTCTTTTAAAAAGTAAAAGGATAGAAAAGATATACCATACTAATTTTAATAAAAAGAAACCTGGAATGTCTATATTAATGTCAGAGGAAATAGATTTTCTGACAAAAAGGTCTTTTCACAAAGATGAAGTCAATTTATCAAAAGGATGTATAATTCTAAATGTTTATATACTTTAAAACAGGATTTTAAAACATATTTCTATCTCAATATTTTATGGAACAAGTTGATAGAAAATCAGTAAGGATGTGTATAACATGAACAACTCTGTCAGCCAATAAGAGCAGAATATAAATTATTTTCAAGTACATATGATACATTTACCAAGATAGACTTTATTCTGAGCCATATAACAAGTCTCAACAAATTTAAGAGGATTCCAGTCTTAACAAATATATTCTCTGACTACAAGGGAATTAAGATATAAATCAATATGAGAAAGATATTTTCATAGTTCCTAAGTGTTTGGAAACTAATTAACATATTTCTAAACAACACATTGATCAAAGAAGCAACAAAAAAGGAAAGTAGGATGCATTTTGAATTGGATGAAAATGAAAACTCTACGTGCAAAAATTATGGACTAATGGCTAGCCCAGTGGCATAGTGGTTAAGTTCACGTGCTCTGCTTCAGCAGCCTGGAGTTCATGGTTTCAGATCCTGGGTGCAGACCTACACGTTGCTCATCTAGTCATGCTGTAGCAGCATCTCACATACAAAATAGAGGAAGATTGGCACAGATGTTAGCTCAGAGACAATCTTCCTCAAGCAAAAAGAGGAGGATTTACCCTATTAGCTCAAGGCCAATCTTCCTCCCCCAAAAAAGATTATGGAGTACTGCTAAAGCAGTACTTAGAGAAAAATCTATAGCAAGTATTGCTAAAATTAGAAAAGAAAAAAAGCCTCAAAATAATGTTCACACTTCACCTTAAGAAAACAGAAAAAGAAGCACAAATTAAATCCAAATTAAGTAGAAACCAAAAGCTAATTCTTTTGTGAGATAGATAAAATTGATAAACATTACCCTGATTGATTAGAGAAAAAAGAGAGAAGGCACAAATTACCAACATGAACAATGAGAGTGGTGACATTTAATATACAGATACATTAAAAGGATAATAGAGAAATATGATGAAAAGCTTTATACCAACAAATTTGACCACTTGGATGAAAGGAACGAATTTCTTGAAAGTTGCAAAATATTAAAGCTCACTCAAGACAAAATAGATACTCTGAAGAGACCCATATCTAGCACAGAAATTTTATTTGTAGTTTAAAATCTTCCTGGCCCATTCCCACCAAAATTAAAAGCCAGATCCAGATGACTTCACTGGTTATTTCTATGAAAGATGGACAGAGGATATACTGTCAATTTTATACAAAATCTTCCAGGAAACTAAGGGGAAGAGGCAGGAAATCCATCTCAACTCTCTATGTGACCAGTGTTATTCTGATACCTGAACCAGACAAAAATATTACAAGAAAACAGAACTGCAAAGCAATATCCCTCTTGACAATAGATGCAAAAAATATTTAAAATATTTAGCAAATTTAATTCAACATGATATAAAAAATAATATTACATCATGACCAAGAGAGGTTTATCTCAAAGGTGCAAGGTTGATTTAATATACAAAATCAACCAATATAATTTATTAGATTAACAGACTAAAAGATAAAAATCCTTTGATCATCTCAATAGATGAAGAAAAAGCAGCTGACAAAATCCAATGTCCATTTTTGATGAAAACTTTCAGCAAACTGGGATAAGAAGAAAATATGTTTAAAATAATAAGGACCTATGAAAACCTGTCAACTAGCATCATACGTAATGAAGACTTAATGTTTTTGCCCTTAGATCAGGAACACGGCAAGGATGTTCTTATCACTTCCTTCGAGATCTGATTCTGTGCTGTTAGTATATAGAAAAAACAAGTGATTTGTATATTGTTTTTGTATCCTACAACCTTACTAAACTCACTTATTAGTCCCAATAGTTTTTTTAAGATTTTTCACATTTTCTTCCCAGAATATTATGTCTTTGCAGATACAGTTTTACTTTTTTTTTTTTAAAGATTGGCACCTGAGCTAACACCTGTTGCCAATCTTCTTTTTTTTCCCTCTTCTTCTCCCCAAAGCCCCCCAGTACATGGTTGTATATTCTAGTTGTGAGTGCCTCTGGTTGTGCTATGTGGGATGCCGCCTCAGTGTGGCCTGATGAGCGATGCCATGTCTGCGCCAAGGATCCAAACTGGTGAAACCCTGGGCTGCTGAAGCAGAGTGTGCAAACTTAACCACTCAGCTACGGGGCCAGACCCTAGTTTTACTTTTGTGATGAAGTGTCAGACTTCATTTTTTGATGTCTAACTGCTGACAGCTTTAAACAGCATTCCCCCCTCTTCCCTTTGTGTCCCACATCTGAGCAAGCTGATAATAAAGCTTGGTCTTACAGTCTTAACGGATGCTCCTTTGGTGCCCCAGGAGATTTAAACAATCCCCTGCTGCCCTCATGCCCAAACTCTCACCCTGGCTCCATCTCTGTATCACAGGCAAAGCCCTGAGCCAATCTCCTTCCTTTCTCTCTAGTCCTGTCAGACCTACTTGGGAGGCCTTCCCTGCTCCTCTCAGAGATCTCAATTACCTAGGGAAGAAAATTTTCATAAGCTGTTGGTGTGTGTGGCATCATCAGTCTAGACATCTACAACAAATTTTGGAAGGGGGCCCCTCTTGCCTTTGCAAAGTGTCTGTGACATTTCTTTCTTTCTAGTCTTGTTGTATTTTATTTCTTCTTCTTGCCTTAGTTCAGTAGACTCTCCAGTACAAATTCAAAGGAAAGGGGAAATATGCTCCACCTTTCAATAGGGATGTAGCAGTGTCACATTACACACAAACGTATGGGATTAGAGATATTGTTGCTGTCACTTTTGTAAAATAAAATCTGTCACATTATTTCTATTCTCCAGGCTTCCCTGAGGTAGGAAAGAAGAAAATCTGTTATCCTCTTACTGGAAGAAGGCACTGGGTATGCATTCATAGATAGGGAAGAGTGTGTAGACTTTTTAAAGTATTCTGAGTTTTGATCAGAAGTGGGAGATGGAAGAATGGGAAATGGATGACACCAGTTGTGTCTTTGCCTTATTATCTACAAATCATTAAATATCTTAGTTTTCCTTAAATCTTAAGGTTACTGATGTTGAACCATAGTCTAAAGATAGTTGATAAGTCTGTCTTTAATCTTTTTCACTGATTAATGAACTCTTGGGTGAAAAATGATCTTTAGGAGACTCTAGTCTAATTGCTCATACAACACCTAAGTCTCTCTAAAATATCCCTATCAGTTATCTCTGGTATGAGAGAACTCAGCGTTTCCTATACATCACATTCCCTGTTTATATAGTTTTTTCTCACACAGAAATAAAAAATTTCCCCCTACTTTTGTGACCTAACTCTTAACTTTTCCTAATGGTATGATATCTGATCCTTCTCATGTATTCATGTTTTTAGATAAAGAATTATATTATGCCCTTTCATTTCTTCCCTAAACCTTATATTCTAGACTTCTTTAAACCATTTCCCATAAGCATAATTTTCTTCCTTCACCATACTGGCATTCTCTGCTGAATGTTCTAGTTTCCTCACTGTTTTTCAGAACTGAAAACACTAGTCCACATATGGTAAGACCAATTCATAACAGGGTAAGACCATCAAGGAGCACATTATACCTCTACAGTTACATTAGCCTCTCTGGTGAGCATAGCAAACTTTCAAAAGATAATGAACTAAATGTAAACTAAAACATCTAAGTCTTTTTGACAAATTCTCTTATTGTCATGACTCACCAACTGTGTATAATTCAAAGTTGGGATCTTTTTCCAAAAAAGGACATTTTAGGACCTTTAAAAAATGTTGAATTTCAACTTGCAAGTTTAAATATGTTTCAAATGTATCAAGATATGAGATATTCAATTTGCCATCCCATATTAAATATTCTCCAAATCCCTTATAGTCAGTTAATGTGATGAAAATGGATTATTATCTATATCTCAATCAGTGATTCAAAAGAAAAACAAGATACAATCAAGTAGAGACCTTTGTGGAATTTCACTAACATTTTCTTCTCAAGTTAGTATCAATCCATCTGTGTGTTTTAAGTATTGAATTAATTAGGAATTCATTTAAGTTTTATTTAATCCTATCTTTCTTTCATCATCTTACTTTTAAAGATTTTTATGTGAGATCTTGTCAAATCGCTTTTTGTAATAGAGGCACTTTCTATCTACCACATGATACTGGCTTCCTTGTATAGAAGCCTGTCAAAAAATTGTGGTTTAGTCCAACTCCAGCTCCAACAGGTAAAGAGCCTGGAAGTGGTCATTCCCATTTTTATGAAAAGAAAAAGGTAAGTAAACAAAAAAATTAACAAATTTTTTGGACCCGACAGGAAGATGAGTTTGCAGGTCAAATTGTCACCCCAAAGTCAAGAGAAATAGGCAAATCCAGAGAGTCACAGTTGAGAACTGTTTACTTGTAGCAGAAGCTGCTGGAGTCATTAACTAGTGGCAATATTTATATGGTAATTTGGACAAATTTATGGAGGCTGAGTGTAGACTAGCTTGGTGGCCACAGACTTAGTGGATCCCCACAATTTTGTGGACTTTACCTTCAGGAATCCTACAGTTTTTCATAGTGAAAATCAGGATGGGTCTCCTTGTGGCTATGACAGTGGGAAGGAAAAAGTAATCTCCATAAAATATTCCCAGAGATTTCTCCATAACAAAGAGGAGTTGGGAGGCGGGTGAAACAGGTGAAAGGGATTACAAGGTATAAACTTTCAGTTATAAAATAAATAAGTCATGGTGATGTAATGTACAGCATAGAGAATATAGTCAATAATATTGTAATAAATTTATATGGTGACTGAACTTATCATGGTGATTATTTAATGTGTATAAATATAAAATCATTATAATATAAATCGGAAACTAATAGGATATTGTATGTCAATTATACTTCAATTAAAAAAAGACATTATAAGAAAGGAAAACTAAAGACCAATATCTATCTTGAAAATATACACAAAAATCCTCAACAGAATGTTAACAAATCAAATCCAACATTGTATAAAAGAATTATACACTATGACCAAGTATGACTTTTTTCAATTATGCAAGGCTGATTCAACAATGAATACCAATCAATGTAATCCACCACATCAACAGACTAAAGAAGAAAAGTCAAGTGATCATATCAATTTATTCAGAAAAAAGCATCTGACAAAATCCAATACCCATTCATGACAAAAACTTTCAGCAAACTAGGTATAGAGGGAAACTTCCTCAATTTGATAAAGAACCTCTATGTAAATTCTCCAACAATTATCATACATATCATATTGATGAATAACTGGACTCTCTCCCCTTAAGATTGGGAATAAAGCAAGATTGTCCTCTTTTATCAGCTATATTCAATATCATATTCGAAGTCTTAACTAGTGAAAAAAAGTCAAGAAAAAGAAGGAAAAGAAATAGAGATTAGAAAGGAAGAGAAAACTACCTCTATTCTTAGATGACATCATTTGAAAAATTAATTGAATTTTTATGTATTGGCAATTTAAAATATGAATTTGAAATAAAAATAGTATTTACAGTAGCACAATAACGAAATACTTTACAATAAATATCAGAAGCTATATGCAGGACCTATATGCCAAAACTATAATACATTGATGAAAAAAATCACAGAAGATCTAAATAAATGCAGCAATATTCCATGTTCATGGATTGGAAGACAAAATACTGTTAAGATGTCAATTCTTCCCAACTTAATCTATTAAGTTCGATACAAACATTCAATAAAATCTCAATCAAAATCCAAGCAAGCAATTTTGTAGTTATTGATAAACTAATTCTAAGGTTTATATAGAAAGGCAAAAGGCCTAGACTAGTCAACACAACACTAAAGAAGAACACTAAAAAAGAGCAAATTTTGAGGACTCACACCAATTCCAGAATTGCTATAAGTTTATGGTAATCAAAACAATGTAATATTGGCAAGAGAACAGACACATAGATCAATGGGAAAAAATACAGAGCCTAGAAATGGGCCAGCTGATCTGTTATAAAGAAAAAAAGCAATACAATGGAGAAAGGATGGTATTTTCAAGCAATGATACTGGAACAACTGGGCATCCAAATGAAAAATTAAGTAAATAAATAAATAACCTGGTAAAGACCTTGCATCCTTCACAAATTTAAGTCAAAATAAGTCATAGATCTAAATGGAAAATTGAAAATTATAAAACTTTCAGAAGAAAACATAGGAGATAATCTAGTGTTTGGCAATTATTTTTAAAATATAGTATCCATAGCATGATCCATGAAAAACAATTGATAAGTTGGATTTTAATGAAACGCAAACTTTTGTTCTGTCAAAGACACTGTTAAGAGAATGAAGACAACCACAACTGAGAGAAAATACTTACAAAATACACATTTGATGAATGATTGTACCCCAGCTATGCAAAGAATTATTAAAACACAATCTAAATTCTAAAAATATGCAAAATGTCTGAAAATACCCCTCACCAAAGAAGATATTCAGATGGTAAATAAACATATGAGGAAATGTTCAACATGACTTGTTATTGGAGAACTGCAAATTGCAAGGACAATGAGATAACTAGACATGTGTTACACTGGCTAATATTCAAAATACTGACAATACCGAAACATTGACAATACCAATATCATTTGAAAAATGATATCCACACAAAAACCTGGATTTGAATATTTATAGCACCTTTATTCATAATCACAAACCTAGGAGCAATCAAGATGTCCTTCAATAGGTAGATGAATAAACAAACTCTAGTTTATCCATATAATGAAATATTATTCATCAAGAAACAAAATGAGCTATCAAAACACAAAAACACATGAATAAATCTTAAATGCATATTGCTACGTAAAAACACCCAGTTTTAAAAGGCTACATATTGTGTGATTCCAGCTATATAATATTTTGGAAGATGCATAACTATAGAGACAGTAAGCAGCTCATTGGTTGCCAATGGTTTGGGATCATGGACTGATTGAATAGGTGAACCACATGGCATTCCTTTAGGGTAGGCAAACTCTTCTATATGATCATGTAATTTGTGATTACAAACAGTAAGTATTTGTCAGAAATCATAGAGCTTTACAGCACAGAGTAATTTTAATGTTTGCATATTTTTAAAAAATTATTTAGGAAACAGGTATATCCCAAGATGCCATGCAGAATGTGACAAAAAATATCTAAATGTAGTACAAATATAGGAAGCAAACTCACCAAAAGAGGTGGAGGAATAAGTTGCTGGCCTAAGTACCTTTGGAAATAGACGGAGTCTGTAAAACTAAAGGTGAAAGGAAGTGTACATCAAAGTGTCTTCTAGCTGATAAAGTGTCTTCCGTGGAGTGTAGGCTAATGATTCTGGAACCACTATATATGTGTACTGGAGTTGAATTACTAAGTGAATTGATGGCCAGATTTCTCACTGATGGAGTGGAAGGTTACAGATAAGCAAGAGGCTAGAATGGCCACTGTGATAATTGATTAGCATTGGAGACATCAGTATTAATTCATATTTAGCTTCATATACATACAGGGAGTTACATATAGAAATATTTAGAAATATGTGTATACAAATAGGTTAGTATTGCCACAATGCCTGCTTGCTCTATTAGCTAAGACAGTCTGAAAGCAATGACAACCCAGTGGCAATGAGCACCCCTAATACCCAAATATTGTCTTGTAATACCATTCTCCAATAAGGAAACAAAATTTTCTTGGAGAAATGACTGATTATATCATTGAGGAATAAATGTAAATGATGAGTCTGGAACATCTTGTAGTACTATAAAGTAAGAAAATGCTTTAAAAAACCCACAGTAATAGGGGTATGTCAAAGTAATACTTATACGGGAGCCTACTGAAAGAGCTCCCAATGACCAAAGCTGGAACACTGCAAGCAACACAACAAAGTAGTATTTGATTACAAAGCAAAGTGTAAAATAAATAACCATGGGACCATACTGATATAAATAATTGAATAAGTAAATCAATGAGGGAAAATGGACGTGTCTTCCATGAAGAAAAATCCAAATAATTATGTAGATAACCCACCTTTGAGGAGGTGGAGCATAACTTCACATTCGTTAAGTGTGAGCTGTGCATTGTGACTTTCTTCTAAAGAGTAGAGTATGGAAAGGGAGAAAAATAAAAAAGAATGACAAACATATAGTGGATACACGTAACAAATAACACGGTTAACATCAACAGTGGTATGGCCAGGAGAAAGTCGTTTATCTTCTTGTGACTCAGCTTCATCATCTGGAAATTGAGAAAAATAGCAGTATTTATCTCAAAATGTTGTTTTAATAATGAATATGTTAATATATGTAAAATGCCTAAAACAAAGGCTAACCTAAAACAGTATATATTTTTTTCATTATCATTATTAAGATTACAGTTGTGTATTCGAGGTCAATTTCAGAAATTCTCTTAAAGAAGCTGAGATCTGAGCAGAAGAATTAAAAGAAGTCATATTCCAGGGAGAATATTGGATGTCAGAAATCTAATAGCATACGCAATTTTGGGAATGTTTGAGTACTCTTTTTTACCTTTCCCAGTGTCTCACTGTATATATCCAGACAAATCTGGGTTATTGCAATCATAGTGTTATTTACATGCAACTGTCTGCCCGACACTGTTCTAGATGCTTTACACCCATTAATTCATCTAATCTTTTCAATAAGCCTGTGGGATACATATATTTTTATTATTGGGAGATAATTCTCTGTGAGTGTCTCTCACATTTCTACATGTCCTGTGACAGCTTTTGTTCCAGACTATTTTTCATACACGTTAGTACAGAAAACAGCGTTGGGAGATAGGGATAATGTCTCCCTCACAGGCAGAGGGCAGATTTTTTTGCTGTCCAGAATAATAAAGATGTCTACATTTGAGCAAAGCTGGGTCAGGTTTGCTAGAAATCCCCTTATAAGGGATTTCCTAAGCTTAGATTTCCTCAGTGGTGACGCAGACTTCCGTGTACACAGCATTTACCTGGACCCGTTGCTACATTGTGCCTAATGTGTTTGGGGGCCAAGAAAAACTTATGAAAACATCAATTTCATATCGCCTGCTGTGCCATGAGTAATAGTGTCTTCTGTCTCTGACTCAAGAGTCTCAAGTCTTCTGTCAGCACCTATGAAAATGTGGTAATTTCACTTATCTTGCAAGCACGGTAAAATCTCAGACTCTTCATAGTTCTTGAGAATTACATCATCAAATCCATTTTTTTCCAGTTGAGGAAACTGGTTCACTGAATGTTAAGTGACTTCTCCAAGGTCACACAGAAAGTGAAGGAGTTAGATTTTGAACTCAGACAGGCTGGTTCCTGAGATTGCACACTTAAGCATTACACTGTACTCCTGCCTGGAAACTTTCAAAATTACATGAAATTGACTACATAAATTGTAAATAATGTCATAGATCTATTTTTTGTGCTACACTGTAAAACTGCCAACTTTTGGTCAATATAAAAAATAAAATGAAAGATGTCTGTGTCTTCTCAAAGAAAGGTATACCATGTCCAAGTTATGTAAATCTCTCTACCCCTACTCACCAATATCTTCCTGACTCCTATGTTTCTACCAGGAATTCTAGTTAACATACCAGAGACAGAAGTATGTGGTCATTGTGGAGGGTAGTCTGATTAATTTTGCTGAATAGAGTGTCTTTCTAGCTGAAGCTTAACTTTTAACGAGCAGTGACATATGCTATAACTCTTGCTCTGTTGAATCTTAGTGACATTGACAAGACCATAGCATGGGCCAGGAGATTTGACGGCATGTATCAAATCTAGAAATCTCCCTAACATATTTTCACCCATCTTGTGTTTCTTTTCCCCTGGCCAAAGGCAGCTTATTCTTCTTTTTCCACTCTGAAGACTTTTCTCTTTGAGATAGAAACAAAAGTTTAGCCTTCTCTGTGTTACTTGTCAATATTCAATAATGTCCCCAGTATCAGATTTCTCCATTCTTTGATCTTTCTCTAAGTGCGAACAAACAATTCCCTATTGGCCACCCACATTTTTTTCAATAAATCTATTCATTTTACTTTTTATTCTACATAAAACTTGTATTTACACCAAATTTTTTATGTCCTTCATTCCATTATGCATACACGGTTTTAAAAAACAATCTTAAATCTTTGGAAAGATCACTTAAAATCATATTTTCTGGTATGAACTTATGTTGTTGCCTCCTCTTAGAACTCTCTTTCCCCATTCTTTGTCTAACTCACTCCTATTCATTCCTCAAGTCCTCATGTGAATTTCATTTACAAGGATATTTTCCGTTTAAGTCCGGGTTCAGTGATCCACATGCAGGTACTATGTTATCATCGGCTTCCCCCCACATAGCACTGCTGACACTATGTTTGTATTGTCTGTGTTCCCCACTAGATCATAAGCTCTACAAGGAGAGGCACTCCATCAATACCACTAAGCATAGTGTCTGTCATATAGCTGTCATTTAAATATTTATTGAATAAATGAAGGAAACGAGCTGCTTTATTCTTATTCTCCAACTCCTCCTGGATATAATTTGCAGCGCATTATTAATTACATAGTCAAGATTGCTGTTATGAGAGCTTTCCAATGCAATCCATCTCTTCAGAATCTCATACTAAAAAATCATCTCTCTTTTGTATGCACTCATAAGACCGTGCTACCCAAAGTACTAGGGGACATATACACATTTTTTCAACCGTTACTCCCTCTCACAATTTCTAAAACAAAATGGTCATTTTTGTTCAATGTTTTTGTCAGTTCAACTTTGACAGTTTTTCTCTGATGGTCAGATGAGGATCAGGAAAGCACCAAAGTTCCCTGATAATTTCCCTTGCTTCCTGGAAATGATATTGTCCGCAAAGAAATTGAGGGGCTGTTATATGAATGAGCTTGTTTTCAGATAGCTGAAATCCCTTTTCACCTCTCTCCAGTTGCTTGCCTATATTAATAGGAATATATATTATCATAGGTATATAATATATTTATATATTATGAGATAATATATAACATACATATGCATATTGCCTATATTACTGTTATCATTTATTAAAAGTCAGTATGAATTTACAGTGCAAGCAGAGGAGTGAGGAATAGCATAAAAGTCTCATCTACAAAAGCTCAACTATACATACAATATAATGCAGTGTTTTGGGGATTCATGTGTTAACTAATTTAACAAATATTTATTAAATACCTGCTATGTACTAACACTGTTCTTGGTGTTGGTGATTCAGCAAGTAAAAGACCAATAAAGGTTCAGCTCCCATTGATCTTATGTCTTAGCACAGAAAGTAGAAAATAAATAAATAATATAATTTCATTAATGACAAAAGTGTTTAAAAATTAGGAGTATAAGATGTAAAGCTAGATTGAGTAAAAGAGTGATACATATTTTAGAAAAATCAAGGAAAGCCTCTCTAAGAAGTTAAATTTAAGTAGATTCCTGAATGTTATGGAGGAGCCAGCCGTGTAAATATTCTTACATGCACAGTAGTACCTTCTATATCAATCCATTTTATTCTCTGCAGCCATAGCCTCCTTCTAAACTACAAACTCATGTGATCAGTGTACTTCCTTGCTTAAAACTTGTCAATGCCTTTCTTGGTAAAAAGTCCACACTCCTTAATATGGTGTTTACGATTCTCTGCCACGTGTGTCTTTCTAGTGGGGCTGCCTCACTTTCTATTCTCTCCCTAATATTTACATTCTAGTCATAAAAAAATTATTTCAGAGCCCTAAAAGTGCCATATTATCTCTTATTTCACATGTGTTCTCTGTCTAGAACACCTAACCTCCAATCTATTTATTTACCCATTTTAGTGTTCATGGAACTTAGATGCTTCCAGAGTTTGACTGTTAAAGTGTGACGAACCATCTTGTACACGTCTTTTGGTGGATATAAAAACTCACTTCTCTTTGGAGGGAAATTCCTAGGTTCCGGTGTTTTCTCTGGGGAAAACTTTTAGCTTCAGCTTCAATTTCATTAAAATATAGAGTATGATTTGTATGTTATATGTCTTCTTAACTCAGTTTTGGCAAGTTAAATTTTTATAGGGATTTGTAGATTTTGTGTTTTGAAATTCATTGGCATAAAGATGTTTTTATTGTTTGGTATAGCTACTTCTCAATTTGAAATATTATTCAACTACTTTAATATTCTTGAAAAGTGTGCTGAACTTATTTGTCCCTTTTAATCATGTTTTTGTGGACATCTTTCTGTTTTATTTGCTTAACTTCAATAGGTTTTTTTTAAATTATATTTGTCTTTCCAAATAAATGACACTTGAGTTTTGTGATTCTTCCTATTGTGTGTTGTTTTCCATTTCATTAATTACTGCTCTTATATTTATTTTCTCTTTCTTTACATGAATTTGTTCTGTTGTTCTTTTTGTAATGTCTTAAGAAAGATAATTAGCTCAATATTTTTTAGCCTTTTCCTTTTGGAACATGAACATTTAAGGCTTTACATTTTCCTCTAAATATCAGTTTAGTTGTAGTCCACAAGTTTAGATATGTAGTGATATTAAGTAACGAAATTAATTAAAATTATTCATTATTATCACTTGATCACAATAAATTGTCAAACATGGCCATTCTCTCATCTGAAAGTGAGATAAGGAAAAAGTATGTTTTGAAAATAGTGTTATATCTGAGTTTTCTTCTATTAAAACCAAGAAAGTAAAATTATAATAAATTCTATTTGCGTATAAATAAATATTTAAACTTAAAATAATGTAAATTTTAGTACACCTACTTTTATACTTTTCAACATTTTTAAAAACTATTTTGATGATCTGGAAACACTTATCAACTAAAAATATGTAAAAATATTTATATAATAGCAAACATTTTTCATTTTGCTTCACGCTCCAATAGAACTTGGCATGGCCCTGGAAAGCTATCAGAAGATTCAAAGAAAAGCTCAGGGTATTATATCCCGTCTCTTTCTCTTGTGGAGAGTTTTCTTCTTAAGTAACAGAGTATATTTTATTCTATTTTAAGTTTCTATTTATTCAACCTAAAATGTGCAGAGATCCCCTAGGCCTCTCTTGATATCTTCTTGAGTGTATGTTAATTCTCCTAATTTCTTATCTGTATAAGGACAGCTCTTTAATATTCAAGGTTCTTAGCCAAGGGGTGCCGTCTAGTGGGTTTCATCTAGTGTCTTTTCTGTTGTAAGATAAATAAAATGCAGGATAGTCACTGTGTGAATATGTCTTTATATCCTCCAGGACTTTTCATAATTTCTACCTAGTTGTTTCTGCTTGTCTTAGTATTCAGATTTTAAAAGAAAGGTACCAATGAGGGAAGATGTGCAATCAAAGAGATGAAATGACATTCTGGCAATAGAGGAATGCTTGATCAGTGTTCTACTTGGTAGAGACCTTGACTCTCTGATACAGGTTATTATAAGGGATTAATGAGGGATCTTTCCACTCATGTTTGGGATACATAATATAATAATGTTGGCACTTGTTTTACCAGGGGATTTTTTTCAGATTCTATTTGAAATGAGCTATCAACTTTTATATTTATGTGCATTAAAAAAATCAAATAAACCAAACCAACTGTAATAACAGAAAGTATCGTGTGTTTTTCTTGGTACTTACAACTTGAAAGAAGTAATAAAGGTATTTAAGACTACAAATCTCCTTATGAGACAAAAATTTTTATTTACTGATTTTTTATTCTTATCCTAACTATTTTGCAGTTTCTTCCTTAGAAGAGAGCAGTTCCCTAGGTCTGTCATTAAATAGGATCCTAACCATCAGCATCCCAACAGGTCTTTTGATAAAAGGATTTGGATGTGTTCCTTCAAAACAGACATAAATTTTGCTGAACAAAATAGCCACAGTATCCATGTCAATGACAGGATTTTTAAAGCTTTCCAAGTGTCTCCATTCACCTTTTGCTGGATAACACTTCCCAACTTCCCTTTGGCAACATCTGGTCAATTAAAGGCAAAATTGGTTTATCTGTGTATGGAAAGACAAGACTGTAAACATTTGAAAGAAAATTATTGTATTTTGTTCATTTGTATATATCTAGCTTGTGACAGACACTCTGTCACAAACTAAGTGCCCAGTAAGGCTTGAAACAATAAATTTTAAAAACTGAATGGGGTGCCGGCCCAGTGGCGCAGTTCTGCTTCGGTGGCCCAGGGTTCACTTGTTCGGATCCCTGGTGTGGATCTACCCACTACTTGGCAATCCATACTGTGGTAGGCATTCCCACATATAAAAATAGAGGAAGATGGGCATGGATGTTAGCTCAGGGTCAGTCTTCCTCAGCAAAAAGAGGAAGATTGGTGGCAGTTGTTAGCTCAGGGCTAATATTCCTCAAAAAATAAAAAAAAAATTGAATAGGGGCATAGAAGAAACAGAATTCTCTCCTATTTCATTTTCTCTTCTCAGTAAACTTGGGATGAGAAATGGATCTAGCTAATAATTTAGTGACATACGCCCTTTTTTACGTTATGAAAGCTTTCCGATAATAAAGAAATTTAGGAAATATCACCATCATAGGTCATACCAAATTAACTAGGTTTAGGCAATTCCAGGGTGCATGTCTTTCTAGAAGTAAAACTGTGGTTTGATTTGAAAACATGGTGAATATAAGGCAAAACCCAAATGTTTGTAAAACTTTACTTAAGCCAAAAGTTTTATCTTACATACTCACACGTGCGTTCCATAACAATTCTTGTGAAAAAAATATACTTCGGCATGATTAGATCCAAACAACGTTATTAGACAGGATATTACATGGATGTTTAATAAAATAGCTTTCTGGATATTAAAAAGATGTGACAGCTTTAAAACTCTCAGTAATTTGATCATAGTAAAGTCAGTTGGAAATAAAATCTCAAAGTAGTCAATTTCCGTATGAAACAAAATTTCCTCATATATTTAAAGAAAGGAACAACAAAAACCTTAACTTAGGAATAGGGAGAGGTTAACCATTTTCTTCTTTGAAGATGTGAAAATTTGTAAACGTTTTGTTTAATGTAGAGATCAAAATTGTTTGGTTAAGGAGAAGGTTAATTTGTCAATTGAACAAGGAGACTTCCTGCCATTAAAAAGGCCTTAAGGCTACAGCTGTTGTACATGAGCTAATTTTGTACAAGCCATGAAAGATACTCGACTCTTTCGTTTTACTCTATATCATCAAAACAAGGATTTAATTGGCTACAATGTAGTTCCATTGAGCCAATAAAAAGTATCATTGATTATAATCTCTTTAGAACTATAATGGCAACCATTTTTTACTGTATTGGCAGGCAAAATTGCATTTTCTTTTCGTCTCAGGTCACTTACCACCCAAATGAGCAATTGTTAATGGAACCAGATCATTAGCTCCTGCTATGCTGATTTCCGTGTCACTGCCTGAGTGCACATTGCAATGGACAGAGAATATTCCAGGATAGCTTCTTCTTGTACATGAGAAAGAAATTTGGTAAGTTTTGATAAATGGTTCCATTTATAGCCTGAAGAATTACCTAACTGCAAATGCTGATCGCTGAGTTGGGAAGACTAATGACTGAGAGTCAGAATGCTGGTTCGTACCTGCCAAGGAAATGGGAAAAGATCTAAATTAGTCAAGATAAGGCAAATAATAATAGTAAAAATAATGACAAAATAGTAATAATAATTACACAACAAAGAGTTAATGATTATTGAGAACCTGCTCTGTTCCAGGCAATATGTTAAATGACTTACACACATTATCTTGATTATCTGTCCAACAACATTCTGAGGTAAACATATTCTTTAGGAGTATGTTGGGTCTGGGGAGTTGTGGAGTAGTGTCTGTTTTCATTGTTTCAGCAAATGTTGTCTGAAAATTTAACATGGAATCAGTAAGCTATGTAAAATGGGATCTTGACCTGAAGGGAAACCAGAAGGTAATTGAAGAATCAAGAAATGCACAAATCAAAATAAAATATTCTTTTATTGCAGTGTGTCATGAAGTTCAGAATTGTTGGCATTAGAGATGGACCTTAGAGGTTCTATATTCTAGTGGTTTTTCTGCTATATTCTCAAGAGCTGGGGCTCTGTGGAAGTACTTTAAGAATTAATATTAGTCTCAAGGGAAAGGCCAAGCTCATCTAAATACCCTCATCCTCCCATTTTACAGAGAAGCTGAGTTGACATTAGTATCCCAAGAGTATTTGCTAGTAATTATCATAGCTGAGATCAGGAATAATTAAGTGCCAATGTGTAGTAAAGGTAACATGTGCTGCCTGGTTTCAGAGGGGAAAGACATTTAATCAATGCAGATGTCACACCAAAGCATATCCTAATCACTTTTGGAGGCTGGGTTCTAAATCTCTGGGTTATCCATAAGTGGGTATACCATGTTAAAAACTATATGCTGAAAATATTTAATTTTAGAATAGTTAGTGGGGCTGAATTTTCCCTTCTATTTTTCTATCATGAGAGGCTCAAAAGAATGTTATTCCAGGGCACAGACTCATTTCAGTATTAGTCTAAGCAATATATAATTAGAAACGTAAACATTCTATACAAGTCATGTGATTACCTTCAGAGCACAAAAAGGGAGTTTTGTGTGCTCTGTATTTTTTCCATAGCTTATTTCCTTTAGTAGAAAGTATTAAGAATTAGCATTCTTTCATTTTCATTGGGTTTTCGAAATTTAAGTTGTCTCTGTTAGTTTAATAGATTTAAAGTGGAGGCATAGGGCAGAATGACAAAACTAAACAGAATTTTATGTTCTCAAACCATCTATATATGGGGTTTATGCACTTATTTGCTTAAACAAATAGTTGATAAAACATTATAACATAATAGTTTGACACAGGGTTTCTTGAGTTAGATTTACTGTTTAAATTTAGCACTTACCACTCACGAGTAGTAAAACAAGTTCCTTAACTTCTCTAATCTTTAGTTATCTCTTGTGAAATACAGGAATTACAGTGACGTCTATTGTCCAGTATTTTTACAAGATTAAAATTATATTATTAGAGCCAGACTTGATGGCCTAGTGGTTAAAGTTGGTGCTCTCACTGCTTTGGTGGCCTGGGTTCACATCCTGGTCACAGAACTACACCACCTGTCTGTCAGTTGCCATGTTGTGGCAGTGGCTCACATAGAAGAACTAGAAGGACTTAAAGGACTTACAACTAGGACATACAACCATGCACTGGGGCTTTGGGGAGGAAAAAAAAGAGGAAGATTGGCAACAGATGTTAGCTCAGGGTAAATCTTTCTCGGCACACAAAAAAAAAACGAAAGAAAAACATTGTATGTTTAAAATACTTAGCACAGTTCCAAACACTTAGTAAACACTGAAGAGATGATAGTGGTTAACATTAAGTGCAACATACCTATGAGGCACCATGCTAGGTACTGTGAATACAGAGATAAACTAAAAATTCTCAGGCTTATGGGAAAAGATACATATATTAAATAAGGGCTTTTAAAACCTAAGCTTAGGGAAAACTGAGCCCTCATAAATTTACTTCTAAGTAGTGATGGTGGTTGGACAGAAATTTATTTTAAACTGAACTAAAAAGCCATGGTATAATGGGTAAATTCTGTTTGGTGTGCTTCCCAAGATTTTTCAAACGGCTGAATGAAAAATGTAATGTTATGCATCAAGTGCTATGAGAACGCAGTAAATGGTTAGGTTGATCTGTGCTGGAAATCTAGGTTTGAACAGCTCTATAAAGTGTTTTGTGATTGAGCTTCTCCACAAGTGCTCCAAATCTTCTTAGAATTTGGATGTGGGTCAATCGAAGGCTGAGGGAAGACTCTCAGTGTCCTCGGGTACTGATCCTGAAAAACACAGAAGCCAATCTATCTTAGACAGCCTGGGCTACTATAACAAGACGCCATAGCCTGGGTGGCTTAAACAGCAGACATTTATTTCTCACAGTTCTGGAGGTTAGGCAGTCTAAGAGCAAGGTGCCAGCAGATTCCTTGCTTAGCAAGGCCCTCTTCCTGGCTTGCAGATGGCGACCTTCTTGCTGTATCCTCATATAGCAGAGAAAGGAATTTCTGGTGTCACTTCCTCTTCTTATAGTTCTTATCTGGGCACTAATCTCACCATGGGGGCTCCACCTGCATGAACTCATCTAAACCTAATTGCCTCCCAACGACCCCAGCTCATAATATCATCACATTGGGGAGCAGGGATTAAACATATGAATACTGGGGGGACACAAATGTTCAGTCCATAATACTATCCTTAATATGACTGGATTGTTTTCTCTGTTAGGTCAAATATGGGCTCTTTTTCCTCCTCATGGGTTGCTTTGGTCTTTTTCAATTGTCAGGCACGTCTACATGGAATAATCTCAGAAACTAAGAATCACACACATCTGAATAGCTTTTCATAGACCTCAAAAAATGGAGTTTAATTTACTATCCTCTCCTTAAGAGCAAGAACTCTGTCTTGTTCCATGGTTTGTTTCTATTGTTTAGCAGAATGCTTGACAAATGAATGTCATTAATAAATGCCTCTGGAATTAAATTCAATTATTCTATTTAACAAACATTTATTGAATGTCTTTGTGATAGGCAGTATGAAAGGTGCTAGAAGTAAAAACTGGAAAAGGATATGATTTCTGCTCTCAAGGAGTTTATAATTGAATATAGAGACAGACATATAAATTAATAATGTATGCAAGGCAAAATGGAGTAGCTGATTTAATAATGGCAAGTCGTGGAGAAAGACAAGATATAATACATTAATTAGTCTGGATCAGAAAGCATTTCCCCAAGGAAATTTGAGATATGGATTAGAGAATGAATAGGATTTTGGTAGGTAGAGAAGTAAGGAAGGTTGAGGGAACTGTATGAAAAGGATAAAAGGATACGGATGTATGGAAATGCTTGCTAAAAGTCAGGTGTGGAAACGGTAGAGTTTGTACGAGAATATAAAACTTGGAAGGGTAGCTGATGACCAGATCGTGGAAAACCTAGAATACCATTCTAAACAATTTGTAGCTTTTTCTGTAGGTAATAGGAGATATGGAAGGTTTTAGGGAATGAGAGAGATGTGATCTTGGTTCACTTTTTAGCAAGATATGTCAGAAGACAGTATGACGGACAGATTGGAAAGAGGCAGAACAGTTGAGTGTAATTCAATAATCCAGAGAAATATAATTTAGATAGGAACTACTATAATGACAGAGAGAACAAAAAGGAGAGGGGCAGATAAAAAAGCTCTTACTGCGGTAGAAATGGTACTTGGTAACTGAATTACTTTCGAAGGACAGGTATTAAATATGACCTTCCCATTTTTAGCTTGGGTAACTTGAAAGATGATCACTGCTATTAATCATGATAGGAAACAAGAAATAATAATAATAAAAAACTAATACTCTCATAGAGCTTTCTACGAGCTCAATATTTAAGAGTCACAACAAACGTCTGAGGCATATAAGCTTTTATTATCCTTATTTCTCAGAAGGAAAAGCTAAGGACCAGGGAGGTTAAAAGACCCGCGGAGAGTAAAAGAACTGGTTAGTGTCAAAGCGGGAAGTCAAACTCGCATAGCCTCTGACCCGAGTTCTGATTGTGAATCACTATGCCATTCTGTTTCCCCAAAAGAAAGAGGAACAAGAAACCTGGTGCAGAGAAGCAGTGAGTTTTTAAGGTGACACATTTTCAATATTGTCTAGGCATCAATGCAAGAATGTCCGGCAAGAATTTTGCGGAAAATTTGAGTCTCCTGTTTAAGAGAATGATTTCAACTGGACCCGTCAATAGTGTCCTCTTTGAAACGTAAAGAAATAAGTAAAAAATGAACCCGAACTACTAACAGTTCTTTTGATCTGAAGAAATAAAGAGTATGCACTGACCTTCTTCAATTGCTAGATAACTTATTTACATTTTTATAAATCCAAATACTATTCTCTCTTCTGTTTCTTTAGTTAAAAATAGTGAAAATATGAGATTTAGTCTAGGTAGGTAAGGATTTTTAATCTGATTAAAGAAAGTCAACTGCCTCAGATATGATTGTATATGAATATAAAATTCCCTTTGAATTCTAGTTAGCCTTTCTCCTATATAACAGCCTCAAGCTGAACTCTCACCCGTCATGTCTCCATCTCCTTGGCATATTGCTATCCATTGCTGTGGAAAGATAGGCACTTCAAGAAAAAGCACGTAAGTTAAGCATCAATTGCAACTTAATGGGCCAAGGTATCTGAATGATATTCTACAATGACATTATAAATCTTTTCTTTAGACTGTTGGGGGAATATGCTGTATCTCACTGAAAATCTGTGATGTGGACTTAGCTATCAATAATCTTTACATAGAAGAGCCAATTGAATATATAGAAATATTTTGAGAACAAATAGTCTAGAATGAAAATAAAAGTGCAATAATGTAATGGGTTCAATATTGGATAAACATAGTCTGGTGTGAAAGAGAGATGATGGAGAGAGATGGAAGGAGGGGAGGAGAGAGAATGAGAATTAATATGAACACATGAATCACAAATGCTGTGTTATTTTCCTGCCTTCTTTACTAGATGCTCACATCATTCCATCTTCAATCAAGTGATAGCAGGTGGCATTTTTATGTGGCTGAAAGAGGAGACTAAATCAGCCAAGCGGATAATAGCTAGCTGTAAGCCTGGCCAGTCTTATCCAGGATGGCAAAAGCTGTGCCTACATAAGTGGGTTTAAATATGAGGCACTCACCCCATTTTTCTCTCAGTTGTACTATAGAAGTTACAATGTTAGCAAGTGCACAAGGGAGAGGCAGAAGACATGATTCAGAGAGGCCCTCGGTAAGGCTGTAAATTCAGGGGCACAGAAAAGAGGCACTATCATTCCTCTATTACCTGATATCTGTTTAAGAGGGCACACACTCTTGAAATTTATAGGAAACATTGGACATTTAAGAGAAAATATCATGGAAACAGAAATTTAGGGACTAAGGTTCTTAATAAGGTTTTAATGATTAGTAGAAAATGGTTCATAAAATAAGGAACTACTTATAAGATGCAGAGAGGAAAGATAAAAGAGCTCTGAGTACCTGAAGGAGGGGAAAGTGGAGTGCTTAATTCTTTCATACATCTTTTGATTTATATTCATTCATTCAGTGCTTGTTAATTGAGCATCTACTGTATACCCAGCACTGTTCCAGGTACTGGAGATTCAGTAGTAAACAATAGATTAAAATCTCTGTCCCCAAAGAGTTTACATTCTGGTGGAATCTTTGGGGAGGGGAGAGAAGGCGTGTGTAGAGAGACATAAAACAAATGAAATAAGTAATTAAGATATAAAGTATGTAGAACAGTTCAAAGCACTATGAAGAGCAGCAGTGGAGGGAAAAGGGTGAGGTAATGATGGAGAGAAGCCTACAAGGTTAAATATGTGTTTTGGGAGGCTTCAAGGAAAAGAGGCTTAATTTAAGCAAAGACCAAGAGTAGGTGAGAGAATGAACGACGCGGACATCTGGGAAAAGAGCATTTCAGGTGCAGAGAAAAACATCTGCAAAGCCCTGAGGCAGGAATGAGTCTAGCATATTTGAGGAGTATCAAGCACAGTGTGGCTGGAGCAGAGTGAACAGCAGGGAGGGTAGGAAGAAATGAGATGGGAGACCTGAAGGGAAAGGACAATTCCTGTAGGACTTTGTAGGCCACTGTGAGGGATTTGTTTTTATCTTGAGTGACATGGGAGCTAAGCTTCTATGTTGAGAGTAGATTGTGGGGGGTAAGAACAGGAACTAGGGAGACATTAGGAGGTTATTGCATTAATCCAGATGAGACATGTTGGTGGCATGAACCTGGGAGATAATGGTAAAGGTGGAGACCTATGTTCAGATTCTAGAAGTATTTGGAACAGAGATGTTGATGGATATGAAAGAAAACACTTCTTTGACAGAATAACCAGAATGATGGTGTCGTCATTTATTTAGATGGGGGAAAACTAAAGTAGAAGCATATTTTTAGGGAGAGGTCAAGAATAGATTTTAAATGTACTAAGTTTGAGATGTCTATTGGACACCCAAAGGGAGATGACAACATTATTTTCACTTGTACATTTGGTATGAGATTGGGATCGTGAAGAACTGTGACCTGAATTTATATGTTTGAGAAATATGATGGGCTCTAATCGTTAGATATTATTCAAAATCCTAAGATTGGGTAAGATCACAAGGGAATTAGTGTAGAAAGAGAAGAGAAGATGTCCCAGTACTGAGACCTAGAGTATTCTGACCTTAAATACTGTGGAAGTGAGAAAGAATAATCTAAAGGGTCTGATAAGAAAGAACCAATCAGGGAGGAAAGAAAATCAGGAGAGTGTTAAATTTAGGAAACTGAGAGAGAAAATTTGTTTTCTGTCCTCCATGGGAAGGAGTAAGTAATGGTGTAAATGCTATTAATAGGTCAAATGAAAACTGAAATGTAATCATTGGAATAAACAACTCAGAGATTATTTGTGATCTTGAGCAATAGAAGTTCCAGTGGAGGGGGAGGTCTAAATTAGATGGGTTCAAGAAAAAACAAGAGGGTTCAAATTGGAAGAAAATAAGTATAGAAAATCTTTCAAAGGCTTGAGTTGTATGGAATCACAAAAATGTGGAGTTAGCTGGAGAAGAAACCAAATCAAAAGAGAAATTTTATTAGGAGATGGGGGCGACAGGGGCAGAAATTACAGTATGCTGGTGTGATAATAGAAGTGATCCAACAGAAAGGGAGAGAAAGTGGTGTTGTGTGAGTGAGGGAGGATTGTAGGGGCAGTGGCTTTAACAAGGGGAGAAGGGATGAGATAGAGTTCAAAATCAGAAGTGGTGGCCTGACCTACGATTTAGGTCATTTATGATAGCATAAGGAAAGGCAGAAGGAAGGCAGAGTACTTGAGCACAGATGCAGAGAATGTTGGGTAAATGTGATCTTAGGAATGTGTGGAAGTGAAATAGAAAACAAAGTCATCAGTTGAGAGTGAGCATGGGGAAGAAGGGTTTGGAGATTTGAGAAGAGAGAAGATGTGAAATAGTTGTCTAGGAGCTGGGAGACTGATTGGATTAGAGAAACAGTACAAGTGCTTGACAGTAATAGGATAATGGTCTTCAGAAGAATGGTTATGAAATTAAAGTGACATTAGTTAGCATGTGGGTGTGTTTGCCTCTGTGTTCAGCTGATGATGTACAGTTGTGTAGAGTGGATACATAGATGTATCTGCAGTAGGGATTTCGTCAAGCAAATAGAGGGAATGAAAGGAAGCCAAAGGAATTGATGGTGGATACAAGGGAGTGATTTTAATGATGGACAATGGAATTTACACATGTTAAGGAGGAAAATGAATGTAGAATGGGGTTGAGGGACAAGACACACCAAACCACTATTCTCTCTGCCCTAAATTACCTCAGGGCTAGGTATTGGACAACTAAGAACCACCTCTATAGCCAAAAACCCACTGAAATTATTAAAACTATCTAATCCTGAGCTTACTCAGCCTACCTATTCTGCCTTGCCCATTCCTTCCCCCAATAAAGCTCAATAAAGTCTCTGGCCCATGCTTTCCTGTTGCCTCCTTCTGCCTCCTGACCCACCGTAGTACTTCCCCATATGGCCCTGCTTAGCGTGGTGTGCCCCCTCCCCTGAGAACTATAAGTAACAAACTATCTTTTCAACGGCAATTGTCACTTGATCTGTTGGCCTTAGCGTACCTGAATGAAACCAAAACCCCTGGTACTTTTTTATACAGTAGGCACTCAAAATATGACAGTAGTAGTGTTAGAGAAAGTGACAGTGAGTCAGGATATAAAATCTTCTAGCACAAGTTGGTGAGAACCAGAATTTATAGACAAGTGGAGTAAAGAGGACTAATGAGTGTTATGGCTTTATAGAATAAGATTCAAAGTTTCTGGTTTTTAGGGAGCCTGGAGTAAGAATGACCTGAAATTGGCAATGAAGCCCATGGAGCACACCTGTCTACCATCTAGAGAACAGGAGTGTAGGCATCCTCCCCTCGAGAAGACTGACAAAGAAGAAAAGTCCTCTGAGAGAAGAAGATTTCTGTTAGAAGGCAAAGAAAAAAAAAGAAACATTCATAAGGCAAAGGAAACATTCAGAGAAGAGGAAGACGTAGAGGATTTTTCTGATGAATGACAATGAGTTTGACAGGACATAGTGAGAAGATTTTAGGAAGTGGAGAATAGTGGGAGATGAGTAAAAAAAAGTAATATAATAACCTATGTCAAGATTAGAATGTGAGTGATAGCTGTAATTTGGGAGATGATTTTTTTAAGGTGACTAATCTAAATAGGGACAAAGACATAGTATGATTAATGTTAATGGTCTCAAAGCAAATGAATGGTGGCCAGGTTAGGGTATTAGAGGGAAGAAGAAGAGAGGCTCTCTCTAGGATGACATGGGATTACAGAGCCTCAATCTGACTTCTGCTAAAGTGAGAATAGAGACTTGGAGGGCGTAGTGTGGACATGGAGAACCGTCTTACTCTGATTTCACAGAGCTCCAGGGGTCCCACTTGAATATTTCCCCAACAGAGATTAAGATGCATTTATAATTAATCTACTACTCAAGCACGTGGTTTTAATAGTTGCCCACCCCCTCGTTTGCCTTAGAGGATTCCGAACTTTGAGTACGATAGGTGTGCGATATCTCTGTTAAATATTCAATGGGGCAAAATTATTGATGTTCAGCTGTAATAGAAACCTAGGGGATAATTTCAAAGGAGTGCACTCAAGGTTTGCTGTTTGCACAGAGCAGTGATGTGCAAGGGTATTTTGTGCCTAAATGGCCATTTATGCTCACACAAAATGATCCTCTACCAGCCATCAGTTACTGGTTACCACACCTGAGGTACCTATCTCAGTTTGAACAAAGCTATTATTTAGAGATAAAGGGCCAACAAGAAAGGAGATGGCACAAGGCAAAGAAATGAAAAGTTAAAAAGAAAAGCTACTAAAGCAGAGATGAATTCTCAGTCAAAGTTTAGCCACTGAGAGACATGTCTCACAACCTGTAAGGCAAAGCTGACAGAAAGGGTTTTGAAAAAAGATTGAAGTCTGCCTTACCTTTTTGGAGGTGTGTTCACTTTTGGGCTTGGAGAATCCCATAGCTTTACGTGTTCATTTTATCTTTATAGATTAATCAGTAGGGACAAATGAGACATGCTGACAGATAAAGTCTGTCTGACACGTTCTATCAAACTTTGAACTTAGTAGTTGGCAGCAAAGAAATGTCACAAAGTGATTGCAGGATAAAGAACTCAACTCCTACACTAAATGTTGAGGGAATATTACAACTACCATGTTCATGGTAATAAAATGAGACTCCCTTTGATAATGAATGGTAATTTACAGGGCAGTGAAATTGTGTCATTTTCTTTATTGTATTCTTACAGCTTAGCACAAGGCCAAACAAACAGCACTAAAAGAAAAAAAATAGTGAATATGATATACCTATGTGATGCACAGAATAAAGGCAGAGCTCCCTCCTGCTATTCACACAGACTGCAGTATAAATGGCGCCCCCAGAGTTGTGCAAATTGGCACATCTATGCTTTCCTTAATAACTTAATGATTCATATACCTTCTAACACCTATTGGACTCTTACTGCGTGCGAGGCATGTGTTAAGTACTTTACACATAAGATCCCACTTAGTCTTTATAAATAAGACACTGAAGCAAATAACATTTTAATGTTTGCCCAAGATCATATAGTTGGTAACAGAGGAGTTAAGATTCAGAGCCCAGCGTGTACTTGGTTTAGGTGTCTATAGATACCTCTATGACAGAAGTCAGAGCTATGGAGATCGTAATGATTTTGACACTGACAGGTTTATTTGTTCTCACAGTATTTATGTTTTTGCTGGTGGATAATTTAAACAAAGAAAACGACACACCAAGATATACAAAGGACAGCAGTACAGAAAGAGGAAAGACAGCCCTTTTGAAGTTAGAATAGTTGAATTAGTATTTTCCAAAGTGAGGTAACATAAACTTGGTTTTGGATGAGACCTGTGGTCTGAGGAGACAAGAAGCGTATGAAGAGAACTCCAGGAGCTTGCCCTGTTGCACAGTGGTTAAGTTCGCCTGCTCCACTTCGGCAACCTGGGGTTGGCTTGTTAGGATCCTGGGCATGGAACTACACACTGTTCATCAAGCCATGCTGTGGCAGCATCCCAATACAAAAATAGAGGAAGATTAGCACAGATGTTAGCTCAGGGCCAATCTTCCTCACCAAAAAAAAGGAGAGAGAGAGAGAGAGAGAGAGAGAGAAAGAACTCCAGTAGGAGGAACAGCTTGAGCAGAGCTGGGGAGAAGAGTAAGAGGTCTTCATCAGATTAGGGAACCACATAGGAATTATATCCCAGGATATTTTCCTTAACATTTTGGAGGCTTTTAGGCTATTTTTTATTTGTACAGAGGGAAAGTCAAATGCTTACCTTTCCTTGTGGTCTTTGTAACTTTTTCAGGCTACACCACCAGAAGTTCTCATCTAGATCTCTCAATGTTAATTGGAAGAAGGTCAGTTACTCTGTTTTCAAAGATAGTGAGCTTGAAAGAATAAAAACATAAAAGTCGTAGATTACTTTTTTTTATATGAGAGTGCTAATCAAAAAGTCCCAACTTTCTGTAAAAATGCCTACAGTGTGTCTCCTCCTTGCTCGTCTCACATATGATGTGGCTGTATCTTTCATAGAGCTGCTGTAAGGATATAAAAGAAAAAACACTAGGTATCCTTAGTTTCCCTCCGGGAGCCTGCTCCACCAGGTGTCAGTGTATCTAGGGCACTCTTTCTTTGTTCCATATGAATAATTATACTTTTCTGAGGCTTGGAACAAGTTAGGCTCCTAAGTTTCTCTCTTTAAATGACGAAGTTAAAATAAAAAATATTTAGAAAAACTTTCCTTTCCTTTTTCTCACCTCAATTCTATTCTCTGCAGTTCTTTTTTTTTAGAGTTTTAGATTTTTCCTTTCAGGTGTATAGTGGAGGATTTTAATTGGAATCCCTGAGTTTCTTTAGTGTTTAATTTAAACTAATAATAGCTAACACCTCCCTTGGAGTTTCTATAGCAGCTATTACAATAGTGCCTAATATTATTAATATTTAAGACAGAAACATTATAGCTTTAGGTATGAGACAAATTGAAAATTTTAGCATTAATTGAACACTATTGTTAATGGCACTTTTGCTAATTCATGGGGAAGCCAACTTGTATTGCTTCATTATGGGCAGAAACCTAAAAGTATAGTGATGGAAATAATCTCTGTCTGCAGTAGTTTGTCAAGTTTAGTAATATAACAAATGATGTTTTATTCCGAGCATTAAAGCTTGAAACACTCAGACATCTGAGTATAAGAACTGTTAGTTCAGTGGGATGAGAAGCAGAAAGGAAATGCTTAACCTATAATTTTTATTAGCATTAGATGTAGCTACTCCTCAAATAAACACATCTTAACCAAAACACAAGAAAGGAAAGGACTTACATAAATATTTTTAAAAACACAACAAAATTGAAATGTTTCTATCTTTCACTTTTCTGTGACAGGAGGAAAAAATGTGCTTTAATTCTGGTTTGGTATATTTCAAAATTTTTAGCATTTGTGTCTAATTTCTTTCTGATATCTTGATGCTCACATAACTTTTGCTTTTTCTCCATCATTAAGAGTGATTGATACTAGTCTTGTTGTCCTGGAAAAGCTCTCTGCATGTAAGAAATAGAGGAATTTGTTTTTAAAGGTGTTTGGAGAAAAGTATATCAAGAATATTGGTAGAAGAAGTGACAGGAAACAAGAGACAGAATAAATTGGGCAGTTACTCTAGTGACCTTGGAGTTTCCATAATCTTCCTGTCACCACACTTGAGTGTCAGAAACTTCTTTACCTTGGACTCTGGCAATCTACCCATTTCTTGTTTTCTATATTTGACTCCAGATTTGACCTCTTTCCAGAGACCGACATCTGAATTTCTCCCAGGCTATTGAACATCTCCAAATTACCTCTGTACTTAATATGCTCTACACAGAAATCTCCAACTTTTCCCCAAATCTTTCCCTGCTTCTCTTGTCATTAATCTTGTAAATCACCTTTCTCCCAGCTGATCAGGTTTGACTGTTTTCCCTTACCCAATTCAATTCATATCATGAATATTCCCCGAGTTCCTACTCAGACAATTGGGCTAGAACAGTAATCATGATATAAAGGTGCATTTAATAAGAGAGGTGTTTTTTTTCCCCCAAATCAAATGCCTTTTATGATGGAACAAAGAGAATGCTTAATAAAATTACCTGGGACAACAGCTTAAGAATAAATTTTTAACACCGTAGAGGGCACCGAAGAACATTCAGGGAGAAGAAGCTGATGAATATAAAAAGTTACCTCCGATTTAATTATTTTCGAGAGTAAATAAAACTGAATAAAAAAGAATAGGGTGGTGTGTCTTTAACCATCATGTCAATGACAAGGATGTAATGTCCGTGTGGGCTACATATAAATGTGGAAAAGAAGGAGATGCTGAAACTTCAATGTGTTTTCTTTCGAAAAAGATCTGCTTGAAGCAGTTGCATTTTTTGAAGGAATAAAAACAGTTTTATGTCTCTAGAAAATTTCTAAAGAGTGACTCCTCTCTGAATTAACTTGGCACTGTACGTGGGTTAAAGGCATTGATTTTGGATGCAAACAAGGGTGGATTTGAGCTTGAACTCTTCCTCTTATTATCTCTGTGACCTTAGGCAATTTACCAGGCACTGTAATATGCTAACCCTCTCTAAGGCTCATCATTTTCATCAGTAAACTGGGAACTATAATGCCTACCTTAACAGACTTTTTTAAGCGTTACATTAGATAACAAATTGTAAATGTTTAACATAATGACTAGATAATAGTAAATGTACAATGAACATTATCTACTTTTATTAAACTTGAATTTAGTTAAAAGGGGATAGTGATTAATATAATACTTGAGGAATATTTTATTTGTAGGTACCAATTTTAAACAGAAACTTAGGTATAAAACAAAACATATGCATTTTCTCATTTTTTTTTTGTAATTTATCTTGATTAAGTTCTCCATTCTGAGGGGGATTAAAAAAAAACACCTCAGTAATACTGTCTTTCTCCATATTCTCAAGCATGCATATGCATGCTGAGATGCTTATATATGTTAATATATCTGTATGGGAGATGGTATTCTGGTCTTCAATCAACATCTTCGTAGACACTACTAAGAAACCCCTCTCCTTATTTTTCCCTAGGCTCACAGTAAGCATAGTATTTCTGCAAAGATATCTTCAAAGTTCTGCTTCATTTCCAGATGCTCATAAGTAATTCTATTATTTTCATTTCCTACCAATAAGTGATGAAACTGCCCAAATATATCACACAGCCATCTCTGGTGTCTCTCTGCCTGTCTGAGATACCGACATAAGACATGGGTCTCCACTTTTCTCTCGGCTCCTCATAAAATCAGGAATCTCGATGATCCCTTCCCACGCTGGAACTTTGCAGGAGAGGGTCTCAGTGGGAGGTGGGCCTCAGACTCCTTTCTCAGCCATAGTCACTTCAATGATGTCTTCATTCCCTTCCAGCACTGCCCCATTCCCCAACAAGGAAATATTCTCTTATATTTAGCAGTAGTCCTTGTGCTTTTCCACTCATTTTTCTATACACCCTTACTCGAAAGCCAAAAATTGACTCTTTTCTTTTCTTTGTTCTGTTTCCTTGCATCAGTGGGTATATAGTTTCATGCTAACTGAAGTGTAAGAGAGACAAGAAACAAAACTGATGCATAAATTATAGGAACTAAACTTTTTAAGGGTGTGATAACTGACAGATTTCCATTATCTATAGAGTGCAGAGAAAATCCTAGGCAAATGTTATTAGCCATGGTCCATATTTTGGGCTTGTCTCTACATGGCTGTAACATACATTTTGTTACAGTTTTTAAGGATCGTGTTGGAATCTACCATGTTAAGACTAACAGTTAATCTCTTAGTCATCAGTGGGACTCTTATTGAATCTTGTGTTCATGTTTTCATCACATAACTGTTAGGTATAATTAGGAAATAGTTCAGAGTAGAACCTTAAAAAAATGGTTAGAATTTTGCCAAATTGGCTCTCTACAAAAGGCTAAAATAACTTCACTTTTGGAATATAAAGGAGAAGTCTTTGGAAGAGTTGGTTATAGATTTGGTTTTCTAGAGTGTTTTGAATGAGAGACACTGTGAAGAAGTAAAAGTCTAGATTAAAATATACCAGGAGGGATCTAGGTTAAATATGATAAGAGACAGCTTGGCTTAAAGATGGGAGACATTGAAGTCTCTTGTGAAGTTTATTCCTCTGGAATCCCAGGACTGTATCCATGAACAAATGAACTCAACACAATCACATTGATCGACTACTCTTAGTCCTGCGTAATTTGTTTTCCATCCTCCCTCCAACATTTCAATACGTTATCCTCAGATACAATCACTCACAGATTTCAAAAGCATAAAATATTAGGATTCTTTTTCTACAGTTCAAGGGTTACAGCCTCTTATATTTATTTGTTCTTGGCTAAGAGTCAGGTCTTAGAATGAAGAAGGTATGCTTTCTAATTTGCGACTGCGCTTGATAATGCACAGACGCTATTTGTGTCAAAACATGTAGACATATCTTCACCCTGGCTTACAAAAACTTTTTTCTTAAGGGTTTGTATGGAATTTTTTCACATGGAAAAGAATTAGAAAATCCCTTTAAAGAATGCAAAGTTAATGACAAAATATAAATGGATTAGCTTGAAGTTTGGAGCAGTCTCAGCAGTGCTACAGGACAATTTAAATATGAATTTTTTTCCTTCAATCAAAAGATTTATTAGCTAAAATGATGGAAGTAAGAAGGAGTGAATAGCAATGAGGGATAATATTGCACTACCCTAAATAATGATTTATTAATAAAGGTAACAGTACAGACTCTGGAAGACAAAAGACAACACTTTAGGGGGATAGAAAATAAACAGTGGAAAGCCTACTTTCTCTTTTTGTTAATTTCTCTACAGGAGACTAAAAATTATAGGGGGAAGGAAACTTCCTGGGAACAAGAAGTAGTAGTTTGTTTCCTCTTACAGTTGTACCACTGATTTTAACGTGATTATCATTAAATCATCACTTGATCTCTTCTGACTAATCTGACAGTTCTGTAAATTGAATAATTTAAAAACAGCTAAAGCTTAGACTATGGTTAAATGAAACTCTATGTTTGTACTTGTTTTTGCTAATAAAAAACATGGTACTGAAAAGGAGGCAATGTTGCATAGTCAAAAGGCTGTTGGATTTTGGGACAAAGAGATTTAGATTTAAAATCCACCTCTGTTAATTATTGGTGGTATGATTTTGGTTAAATATTATCTTATCTGGCTCTGAGTCTCAAATTCCTCATGTCTAAACTTAGAACACGTATCTCATAGGATTGTTGTGAATAATAAAATGATAATATATGTAAAATATCTAGCAGATTAGTAGGGACTCAATAGATATAAACTGAGACAATGTAGTATGAGCTGAAATTAAGAAGTGTCCTCCTACTTCTAGCTGGTAAGGTATTAAATATTTTTATGATGGAATTTACCACTCATTAAATGTGAAAGATGAAATTTGATTGAAAGACATAATTTTGTCTGGAGATAAGAATTATAAATTTTCAGTTTTCTGAATTCCATGGAAATTTCTTTCACGGGCAAGCATGAAAAAAATACAACTGAATTTTATGATTCAATTCAATTTTATGATTCAATGCCAGAAATAAGTATCCAAAATTGTCTAAAGATTTGACAAATTGTTTTGAAATGTAAATAGATGTGCTTGAGTATCTTGGTGTTTTATCCCATTAGGAAACAATTTTCCATAATACTGAATGAACTGTTCAATCAAGTACATGATGTTTAAATACATTATGAATTTTAAAATTGTTCTAGGAAAAAATAAAAATCCTTAAAACAAAGCTAAATATTTGACAATATGTTTTAACAGTCTTAAAATATTCCTTGAGTTTATCAGCTTATGTGTATATATATATATATATGTATATATATATATATACATATATATATATAAAATAGGGGGATAATAAGGGAAATCAGTTTGGATATTCCATATTTAGCAATCTTTTTGTGGATACTTTTAAGGAAAAACAAGAGAGTGGAGCTATGTTGAATATGAGAATTAATGATGTTTTAAGCTGTGCTATAAAAATTCATAATGTAACAAAGGATCCCGCCTCCATTCTCCCCAGCCATAAGAACCTAAATTCAGCCTCTTACCATTTCTGCCTTACACTTTATGCTCCAGCAGCATATACACTTTTATAATTTCTGCAGAAACCTCACTGTTTCTCGCTCCGATATTTTCTCCGTGCTTTCCTGAGTTTTGTACTTCCCTCTCCCCATCCCTCCCCATTTCGTCTTCCCTATAACCTCATCCCTCTCTCTTAGCCTCTGTAACTCTTATTCTTTCCCAAAGACTGTGGTGCAATCTCTACCTCCAGAAAAATCTACCTTATCCCCTGATAGTAGGATCACATAATTTGTCAAACAAATTGTGAAAACAAACTTGAGCTCTTCTGAGAGTGAAAAGGAACACAATTAATAATCACACTGAGAAAACAGGTGTAAACCAGGAAAGTGCTGGCAAACACAGATGCATGGTCATCCTACCTAAAAAAGATTAGGTTCTTTTACGGAGAAAATCCGTCTTTCCCTCGCTAATGTGGAGAGAATTCTAGTGAGTTATTCTAGCCTCATTCTTCTCTCTCCTCATTCAACCCCAGGAAGGTAAGAGATTTTCTTGCTTGGTAAAATTTTTAAAGAATGAGCTTAGCTTGTGAGATCCACTTTTTCTTTCCTTCTCCATGATTCAGTCTGCCAGCTGCGAGCTTGTAATCATCATTGTTCTGGGCCATTTCATCAGCAGAGTATTAAGGTTCCTTTCCTAGAGATGACCACCGTTTTTATGAATGGGTAATTGTCTAAAACAGGATTCAGTTAACAAGCCTGCCACAATCACACCTTTTTTGTTTTTTGAAGTAGAAGATTAGCCCTGAGCTAACATCTACTGCCAATCCTCCTCTTTCTGCTGAGGAAGACTGGCCCTGAGCTTACATCTATGGTCATCTTCCTCTACTTTATACATGGGATGCCTGCCACAGCAAGGTTTGACAAGCGATGCGTAGGTCTGCACCTGGGATCTGAACCGGCAAATCCTGGGATAACAAAGTGGAACGTGCGAACTTAACCGCTGTGCCATGGGGCCAGCCCCCACAACCACGTATTTTTATCAGTACCAAAAGCGATATTCTTTTCACTTCCATTTGTTTTCTTCCTTGTTGTTTTTCTTAATTAGTTCAAGAGACAAGCAGAGAAGAGCAGTGCTATTTACCCTCTACTACACTAAAAGTTACCAGTTCTTTGTGTTCTCATATTACTCAAAATAACTCTATCATTACTTCCGTTATCATTACATCTTAACTATTTTTGATAATTTGATAATTATCTGATTATGTATTTGTCTGCACCTTAAGGATAGAAGCAATATTATTCATTTTCCTAGTCATAGTGACTGGCATACTATAGACAACTTCTCAAGAAAATATTATTTACAGAATGAACAAATGTCTGATTCTTCCACATATACCTAGGCTCTATATGTCATAGGTTTATGTCACATCGGTATAAAAAATCAAGTTTCTGTATATGGGAAATATCTGACAGAAGGTAGACTAAATGTAAGGCACTTTACATTTAATCTATCATTGAATTCGTATAACAATACCATAAAGTAGATGGTATTGCTGTCATTCTATGCATAAGGAAAGTAGGTTTAGAGAGCTATGTAACAAACTTGCTATGACACAGCAGCTAAGAGGTGTTTCATGAGCTCAATTCAGGACTGTCTGCCTCCAAAAGCTTGAGGACTTCTTTCCTGTGCTACCTTGCTGTGACAATGTCTCTTCTCAGGTACAGGCATAAGAATCCCCATTAGATTTTAGCATACAAATCAATATAAGATTCCTCATTAATTTTGAAGGACGATTTTTTTTTATTACATTGATGGAGGGGATGAGTTACATAGGAGGCCCGGATGCCTCATTATTTCCAAAAGAGCATTGTAGAATGAAGAATTTGAGAGCCAGAGACTGCACTGGGGAATTTCTGATATTTAAATACATACAAAGTGTCATTTCTAGCTTTTCTGGTTTTAAAAAGTGCGGTATGAAGAGGCGATGCCAGATTATCTCAAGGGAGTAGCAGTCAGCCAACTTGATTAACCTTGAGGAGTCCATGGCAGTGTATTTTTATCTGATATGAAATAGTAAAGAGCCTCTATGCCTAGATACAGCCACACATCATTATCGTCACCACACGATATGTTTCTTACTTCATCATTGTGCAATGCTCTCATTTGGTAAATACATAAATATGACATTGTGTGATTCAATTTACTTCAGCATACTTATGGATTTCCTCATATATTCATGTTACTCTGCTAGGCATCAGAGTACAAGTAGATAAATTAATTATAATCCTTCCTAAAAATACTTTGTAACAACAAATAATGCTGATGTTAGGTCAAATTAGTCTTCAAAGAGACCCAAGCATGGCTTTGAAAATTTAGAAGAAGAAACTTCACATTTTGAATGCGGAATTGGAAAAGACTTCACAGAGGAAGTGGAATTTTGGCCTCAATTAAAGGATGGGCAAAAGCTGTTATTGGCCATAAAAAAGTATGGTGGCATAAAAGTGTATGTCCCACTTAACATTTGAAAGTAGATCAGTGTGGCTGAACCAGTATTTTTCTGTAGGCATAAAGTAGGTGAAAAGTCTATAAAGATAATTTGGACTAAGTTGTAGAACCTTGAAGCCATGCTAAAAAGCATGACAATTTCATAGGAAGCATTCAATAGGCCAATCTATTCCCAGAGGAAGAGCTAGTAGACTGATTCTCTGAGATTTTAGTATCTGCTGAGTGAGTTGAGTAATCTCAAATTAACAAACGTCAAATGGTCTCTTTAGTGTAGAACGTCTCATAATCTTTAATGTTGTTATGTCTATAGGGGCTCTCTAAGAGAAGCCTGTAATATGTGTTGTTTCCCAATCTTATGCATTGTGGTTATGGCACATGATATGAGAATAGTGTTCCATGGAGCACACTTTGGAAAATACTTGTTTAAAAAGTAAAGTCAAAGGGGTCATATTTTAATAAGGCAGTTCAGGTCTCACTTTTTGTTGTGACCATCTTCATGACGTCTTCCTTCAACCTCTATTCACACACACATATACACACACCCCGAGCAAGAAAGACACATGTCTCCAGCAAGATTCCTTTGGGAATGACCCTAGCATCCTCTGACCCTATTATGGGGATTCACTCCCTGTTAATTCATGACTAGGCTCTGCTATCCAGCTTTTAGAGCTCTTCTCATCATCCTATTGTGACTTTGACCACAAGTCTTTGACTTAGCTTAAATCCCCTAAGCTTTGGAAAAAGTTTTCCTTCTTTTTTTCTGGCTCCCAATGATTTCGCTCCCAGCCTGCAGCCTAGGTTACTTCACATGACTTCCTGTTTTTAAACCAAGCACGCCCCTGTGCTTGGCTGATAACGCTCTCCTTGGTACACAAGCCTCCAGGCATACAATCTGAAATGAGGCCATGAGGAAACACACCTCAGAAAGTCAGATCCTCTCTCAGACATATTCCAGGGGGAAAAATGATGTGCAAAATTCTGTTGGAGAGGATTCATAGGGGTCATCATAGCATTAGGCAACATCACAAGATAGGACGCTGTAATACATCTCCCAGGAAAAGGAGACAGTTCAGATTATTTACACTTCACTTGTCTAGTATAACAATTGTAGCTGATTCTCAAAGAAAGTTATAGTAAAATTTCATGGAAATGACATTAGTCATACTCCTGCCATGACATACAACAGAAAAACAACTCAAAAGCAAATAATGACAATAATAAAGAAAGAAGAAGGAGAATTTATTGGCTTATATTCCTGGGAAGGCTAGCTGTCACCTCTTTAGGAGCTTAAATAATGTCAGTTTTCTCTCTCTCTTTCTCCATCTTTATTCAAGACATACTTTCCTTTGTCTGGTCTGGCTTCTCCCTCAGACTCTCCCTATGTGGTAGGCGAGCAGGCTGGTAGAAGTCTTAGACTCACTTTCTTCTAGATAAGCAGCTCCTACGTAGATAGTGTTCCTTAGAAGCTCAGAATCCTTTGGTCATGTTAGGATGGCTCTCTACCACCCAAACCACGTGCAAGAGGTTCCCCACCAAAGAAAGCTCCGTTACCAGAAAAAGCAGAGAAGTAATGCTAGAAAAAGCAAACAAATAAATACCTCCCCGATCCCCATAGGTATGAAGTGTTCCTCACACAAATTATTTCAAGTGTGCTTCCTCATAACATATTACAATTATTCCATGTAAAACCAAAAGTGCTCTGATAATTATCTTTCCCACAATCCAACTCATGTGTAGTTGCTGCATTCAGCTCCAGATTTGAGATCAATGGATGGTGAGCATTTCAATCAGCCTTGTCTAAATGTGGCTTCACACAGTCCATAGTCTATGTATAAATGATTAATTTAAACTAATTCCAAGACCTTCCATATACTATGGGATGATAAATGGGCTAACCACAATCATAACACTTATTTGGAAATTAAAAAAAAAGAAAGAAGCTGACAACTTCTGTTCCAGTTATCTATTGCTTTTTACAAAACCACCCAACACTTAGTGGCTTGAAACAATCACTGTATCTTTCATGGTTCTGTCGGTCTCACTTGTTTTCTCTCTGCAGCTGTGGTTGCAGTCCAACAGTAGCTGGAGCTGGTCTCCCCTGGAGCTTAGACTGGCATGCTCAGACAGCTGGGCTCTCTCCCTTTTTATGTAGGGGTGCCTCTCTCTATTCATATGGTCTCTCCACTTGTTCTTTCCACAAGTGACATCTCTGTGGTCTCTCCAGTAAGATAGAGGGAAGTCTTACATGCTGGCTCAGGGCTCTCCAGAAAACTCTTCCAGGCCTTTATAAAGTATAGGCTCAGAACTGTCACAGTGTCACTTCTACTGCATTCTCTTAGTTAAAGCTAGTCACAGGAACATCTCAGATTAAATATGGAAGGGACCACATATGGGCATGAACACTGGGAGAAGTAGGTCACTGGGCAACATCTTTGGAGCTTGACTACAACAAGATGCACTGCTCTAGATCATATTCCAGGTTTTATTGGACAGAAACAAGAAAAACTAATTTCCCACCAGGGGAGTTAGTGCCTGGTTTTCCACTTCTTCCTCCAGGTCCTGCCTTCTGGGAGAATATCCATATTCTCTTGTCCTTCATTATCTTGACTCAGGAAGACTGGAGACATATTTCTATTTTTAGGAATTCCATCACATTAAAAGCCTGCTTCATATTGGTACAATTATGCAGGTCTAGGGATAGACATCTTCACTGAGCAATTAAAGTCCCAATATTGTTCCTGGGATTTACTGTAGTTTCTAGTTGGCTAATTCAATTTCTGGTCGTAACCTGGGCTAGAAACCCAGCCAGAGATATAACAGAGAAAGATCCCTTGAAACTGCATCTGCTCTTACAGCATCTTTCTTTTAATTGCAGGCCTCAGGGCCCTACCCAGTCTCTCAGTCTAAGATGATGAAGCATAACAAATCAGCCCCTACTCACTGGCTATATCCTAGATGATGGAGCAAATTACTTCTGCTGGCAATAAAGTAATTGAGAGATGCCTGACAGGTCAGACGGATTTTTTCAGACCTCCTTGAATCCAGTTTTATCCTGCTTCTCACCTCCTGGTTTTGTGTGTGCTAGCTTTACCCTGAGACAAAGAATTTTGATTTTTCAGTGCTACAAAATTTGTGATTATCAGACAATCAGTAGTCTTGAATTTTTGGCTGCAGGCAAAAGTGTTTTCTTAAAGTTCTTTTCTTTTTCTATGTTAAGTCAGGCAAGCAGCTCGTCTCTTTCTTGTAGAACTTGGTAAATTCTTCGAGGAGTAGCCAAGTATGTTAAGCCTCTCATATTTCTACCGAGACTCTTAGAGTCATTGCTTTGCTCAGTACATGTTTTGAGGTGGCATACTAGCCCTTTGTTTTCCAATCTCATAATAACAATGATCAATTATCAGTTACTTGGTTTGCAAGGTGGTGATGGAGAATCTGCACCAACTTGTGAAGCATCTTACACGTTGTTATCTTATTCATTTGTCATCCACTAAGCAGGATTACACATTAATTATTCAAGACAAGTCAGGAAGGACAGTCTCTTATCTCTATCAGTGAACTTCCCCTCACGTGGAAATCTAAATCTCGCCTGCTGAATTTCAAAGTCCACATCCTCCTGTCATGACCTCGAGCAAGGTGGCGTTCTCTTTTTCGTCAATTGTTATTCTTCCCTGCCCTATAAACACTTGAAAGCTATTTTGGGTCATTTTTCAGCTCTTTCTTTTCCAGAGAAAATAATCAATTCCTGTGTGTGAAAAGAATATACATGTAAAATATCCCCTGGAGACCCAGAGACTAATTTAATTTAGATATTAAATTCTCCTATTTCTTCTTAACAAGAATATTCCAGATCAGTAAATCTTGACAAGCAGCAACAACAGCAATCATGGCTACCTCATGCAGAGAGAATAATCCTTCAAATTTGGATATACAACATGAACACTATCAAAACAGCATTTGACACACACTGAGCAGCAACACTTCACTGCAGAACATTGTCCTCAAAGCCAGGACATCAATAAAAACAAACGAATACAAGACGCAAACATGTTTTGGCTTCAGCTTTTTTTTTCTTTTTCCAGGGCCGGGGAGGATGGGTATTGAGTGTAGTACATGCCTTCTCTAGTAGCTGGGAGAAAGTCAGTTCTTTAATTCTTTTTTTTTTTTTTTTTTAACTCCTGGGTTCTGGACATTAGGTGCTGCTATTAGAGCCACTGTCACCACCACCGGAAACTGAATGAAGCTGCCCCTATTGCCATAACCCTCACCAGGATGGATTTACCACCTTTCCTGCTTCTTCCCCTCACCTGTTTCCAATTCAAGATGTGGGACCGGTGCATCTAATCTGCAGATTTTCCAGCGATAACGGCAGCTAGAAAAGTGAATATCTGGCATTTTATGGTGTGAGATGAGCTGTATCTTATAAAATGGAGGGGGGATCCCCCAAACGTAGGCAGTAGGTTCAGAGGCTCGCTAATCAAAAGGAATCACAAATGCTATAAAATAGAACTACATGAGTATATATAGATTTATCTCGTTCTTTTAAATAGCTGTCTAGTATTCCACAGTGGAGACATATTATAATTTATTCAATCATTATCCTGTTGATGGGCATTCAAGATATTTCCACTTTTTTGCTGCTACAATGTTGTAATAGACATTTTTATACACTTGTCCTTATGTACTGATGGTTTTATTTCAGTAGTATAGATCTTAAAAGTGGAGATGCTGGGCAAAAGTGAATGTGTATTTCTATTTTCAGTATATATTGCCACTTTAATTTTTAGAAAATATAGTAACGTATATTCCCACTAGCAAGATACAAAAGTGCCATTTTCTTTCAGCTTTTTGGTCCCTGTATATTATCACTCTTTTTCTTTTTATCAATCTGTTGGGGTGAAAAATGACGTATCTTTTTTTTATCAAACAAAAAATATTTATTAAGTCCCTACTCTATATAGGGTGCTCTATGAGTTATTTTTTAAATTTTATTATTGAGTTCATAAATAGTTTACATCATTGTGAAATTTCAGTTGTACATTATTTCTTGTCTGTTACCATGTAAGTGCTCCCTTTCACCCTTGTGCCCACTCCCTACACCCCTTCCTCAGGTAACCCCTGAACTGTTTCCTTTGTCCATGTGTTTGTTTATATTCCACATATGAGTGAAATCGTCTGGTGTTTGTCTTTCTTAGTTTGGCTTATTTCACTTAGCATAGTTCCCTCCAGGTCCTTCCATGTTGCAAAAGGGATGAATCTGTCTTTTTTATGGCTGAGTAGTATTCCATTGTATATATACACCACATCTTCTTTATCCAATCATCATTCAATGGACACTTGGATTGTTTCCATGTCTTGGCTATTGTGAATAGTGCTGCAATGAACATAGGGGTACATATGTTACTTTGAATTGTTGATTTCAAGTTGTTTGGATAGATACCCAGTAGTGGGATAGCAGGGTCGAGGTATTCTATTTTTTGAGGAATGTCCATACTGTTTTCCATAGTGGTTACACCAGTTTGCATTCCCACCAGCAGTGTATGAAGGTTCCCTTTTCTCCACAACCTCTCCAACATTTGCTATTTTTAGTCTTAGTGATTATAGCCATTTTAACAGGCATAAGGTAGTATCTTGGTGTAGTTTTGATTTGCATTTCCCTGGTGAGTAGTGATGTTGAACATCTTTTCATGTGTTTATTGGCCATCTGTATATCTTCTTTGGAAAAATGTCTGTTCATATCCTCTGCCCATTTTTTGATCAGGCTGTTTCTTTTTTATTGTTCAGTTATGTGAGTTCCTTTTACATTATGGAGATTAACCCCTTGTCAGATATACGATTTGCAAGTATTTTCTTCCAATTGGTGGGTTGTCTCTTTGTTTTGATCCTAGTTTCTTTTGCCTTGCAGAAGCTCTTTAGTCTGATGAACTTCCACTTGTTTATTTTACTTTTGTTTCCCCTGTCTGAGAAGACATGGTATTTGAAAAGATCCCTTTTAGTTTGATGTCAAAGAGTGTACTACCTATATTATCTGCTACGAGTTTTATGGTTTCAGGACTTATCTTCAAGTCTTTTGTCCATTTTGAGTTTATTTTTGTGTATGGCATGAGATAATGGTCTACCTTCATTCTTTTGTATGTGGCTGTTCAGTTTTCCTGATATCTTTTATTGAAGAGACTATCTTTTCTCCTCTGTATGTTCGATTTTATTTCTGGGCTTTCAGTTCTGTTCCATTGATCTGTGTGCCTGTTTTTGTACCAGTACCATGCTATTTTGATGACTACGGCATTGTAGTACATTTTGAAGTCAGGGATTGTGATACCTCCAGCTTTGTTCTTTTTTCTCAGGACTGCCTTAGAAATTCAGGATCTTTGGTAGCCCCATATAAATTTTAGGATTCTTTGTTCTATTTGCATGAAGAATGTCATTTGGATTCTGATAAGGATTGCATTGAATCTGTAGATTGCTTTGGGTAGTATGGACACTTTAACTATGTTTATTCTTCCAATCCATGTGCATGGAATTTCTTTCCATCTCTTTATGTCATTATCAATTTCTTTCAGTAATGTCTTATAGCTTTCATTGTATAAGTCCTTCACCTCCTTAGTTAAATTTATTCCTAGGTACTTTATTCTTTTGGTTGTGACTGCAAATCTAATTGTATTCTTGAGTTCTCTTTCTGTAAGTTCACTATTAGAGTATAGAAAAGCAATTGATTTTTGTAAGTTGATTTTTCACCCTGCAACTTTACTGTAGTTGTTAATTATTTCTATTAGTATTCAGATGGATTCTTTGGGGTTTTCTATATATAAGATTGTGTCATCTGCAAACAGCAAGCATTTCACTTCTTCACTCCCTATTTGAATTCCTTTTATTCCTTTCTCTTGCCTCATTGCTCTGGTTAATACCTCCAGGATTATGTTGAATAAGAGTGGTGATAGTGGGCATCCTTCCCCTTTTCCTGTTCTCAGGGGTATGGTGTTCAGATTTGCCCATTGAATATGATGTTGACTGTGGGTTTGTCATATATGGCCTTTATTATGTTGAGGTAGTTTCCTTCTATCCCCATTTTGTTAAGAGTTTTTATCATAAATGGCTGTTGGATCTTGTCAAATGCTTTCTATGCATCTACTGAGATGATCATGTGGTTTTTATTCCTCAATTTGTTGATGTGGTATATCATGTTCATTGATTTGTGGATGTTGAACCATCCCTGTGTCCTTGGTATAAATCCCACTTGATCATGATGTATCATCCTTTTGATGAATTGCTGAATTCAGGTTGCGAAAATTTTGTTGAGGATTTTTGCATCTATGTGCATCAGCAATATTGGCCTGTAGTTTTCCTTTTTTGTGCAGTCCTTGTCAGGCTTTGGTATCAGAGTGATGTTGGCCTCATAGAATGTGTTAGGAAGCGCTCCGTCTTCCCTAATTTTTTGGAATAGCTTGAGAAGGATAGGTATTAAATTGTCTCTGAAAGTGTGGTAGAATTCCCCAGGGAAGCCATCTGGTCCTGGAGTTTTATTCTTTGGGATGCTTTTGTTTACTGTTTCAATATCTTTCCTCGTGATTGGTCTATTCAGATTATCAGTTTCTCATTGATTCAGCTTTGGAAGATGTAAGAGTCTAAGAATTTATCCATTTCCTCTAGATTATCCATTTTGTGGGCCTATAGTTTCTCATAGTATTATCTTATAATCCATGTATTTCTGTGGTGTCTCTTGTTTTTTCTCCACTTTCATTTCTAATTTTATTTATCCGACCTTTCTCTCTTTTTTTCTTTGTAAATCTGGCTAGGGGTTCGTCAATTTTATTTATCTTCTCAAAGAACCAGCTCTGTGTTTCATTGATCCTTTCTACAGCCTTTTTTTTTTCAATAGCATTTATTTCTGCTATGATTTTTATTATTCTCTCCTTCTACTGACTTTGGGCTTTGTTTATTCTTTTTCTAATTAAGTTATGTGTAATTTGAGATGGCTTATTTCGGATTTTTCTTGTTTGTTAAGGTGTTCCTGTATTGCGATGAATTTCCCTCTTAATACAGATTTTGCTTCATCCCATATGAGTTGGGATGGTATGTTATTATTTTCATTTGTCTCCAGATATTTTTTGATTTCTCCTTTAATTTCCTCAATGATCCATTGCTTGTTCAATACCGTGTTGTTTAGTCTCCACATCTTTGTCCCATTCTCAGCTTTTTTCTTCTAATTAATTTCTAACTTTATAGCATTATGATCAGAAAAGATGCTTTCAATTCTCTTAAATTTATTGAGGCTAGCCTTGCTTCCCAACATATGGTCTATTCCTGAGAATATTCCATGCACACTTGAGAAGAATGTGTATTCTGCTGTTTTTGGATAGAGTGTTCTATATGTGTCTATTAAGTCCAACTGGTTTACCTTTTCATTTAATTCCACTGTTTCCTTGTTTATTTTCTGTCTGGGTGATTTATCCATTGATGTGAGTGGAGTGTTGAGGTCCCCTACTATTATTGTGTTATTATTAATATCTTTTAGGTTTGTTAATAGTTGCTTTTGAACTTTGGTGCTCCTTTGTTGGGTCTATAGATATTTATAAGTGTTATTTCTTCTTGATGGAGTGTCCCTTTGATCATTGTATACTGCCCCTCTTTGTTTCTCTTTACCTGTCTCATCTTGAAATGTACTTTGTCTGATAAAAGTATTGCAACACCTTCTTTCTTTTGTTTGCCCTTGGCTTGAGTATCGTCTTCCACCCCTTCACACTGAGCCTGTGTTTGTCATTGGAGCAGAGATGTGTTTCCTGGAGGCAGCATATTGTTCGGTTTTGTTGTTTAATCCATCTCACCACTCTGTGTCTTTTTATTGGAGAATTCAATCCATTTATGTTTAGGATGGTTATTGAAGTACGAAGGCTTAATTTTGTCATTTTATCACTCATTTTCTGATTTTCCTGCATTTCCTTTGTTTCTTGTCCTGTGTGTTTTGAATTATGTAGTTATTTAATGATGTGTTTTTTTCCTCCTTATTTATTCTTTGTGTCTCTGTTCTGCTTTTTTGTTTAGTGGTTACCCCGAGGTTTGTATTCCAAATCTTATGCATAAGATAGTCCATTTTCTGATGACCCATTATTACCTTAGTCTAAACCGATTCAGTCCCTTTCCTCCTCCCCTCCTAAGTTGTTTTTCTCATATCTTATTCAAACTTATGTTGTGGGTTTGTGGTTAAAATGACAGGATTATCTGTGTTTTTGGTATTTTCCTTCCCTTTAGCTTAATGCTATACTTGAGTATTTGCTTCCTATTCTGATTCTGTCTATCTATCTCTTGACTCCCTGCTTTGTAACCCCTTGCTCTCTTTTTTTTTCAGGTATGATTGCCTTCTTTGTCGGGGTCTCGTGGCTACGAACTCCCTAAGATTATGTATGGCAAAGTTCTTATTTTTCCATCATATCTGAAAGATATTTTCTCTAGGTAGAGTACTTTTGGCTGAAAATTTCTGTCTTTCAGAATTTTGGCTATATCATTCCACCCTCTCCTAGCCTATAAGGTTTCTTCAGAGAAATCTGCTGATAGCCTGATAGGGGTTCCTTTGTAGGTTATTTTCTTCTGCCTTGCTGCCCTTAATATTCTTTCTTTGTCATTCATTTTTGGTAGTTTTACTACTATATGCCTTGCAGTAGGTCTTTTTACATTGACATATCTAGGAGATCTGGAAGCCTCTTCCACATACATTGCCCTCTCTTTCCGTAGGTTTGGGAAGTTCTCTGCTGTTATTTTTTTGAACACATTTTCTGCTCCATTCTCCTTCTCTTCTCCTTCCTGAATGCCTATAATTCTTATATTGCTTTCCCTAATTGAGTCAGATATTTCTCAGAGACTTTCTTTTTAGTCTTAGTTCTCTCTCCTCCTCTGTCTGGAGCATTTCAACATGTTTATCTTTGATTATGCTGCTACACTCCTCTATGATGTCCACTTGAGTGTTCAGGGAATACATATTTTGTTTTATCTCTTCCATTATGTTTTTCATCTCTAATATTTCTAATTGATTTTATTTATAGTTTTAATCTCTTTTGTGAAATAGTTCCTGATCTTGTTGAATTGTTTCTCTACATTCCTTTTATCTCATTGAGTTTTTTGATGATACATATTTTGAATTCATTGTCATTTAGATTACATATTTCTGTGTCCTCAGAACTGAATTCTGCGTACCTGTCATTTTCTCTCTGGTCTGGAGATTTGATATAGTGTTTGACATTACTATAGGAAGTGGGTTCGATCTTATGCATCCTGATATCATTTGTTTGCATTACTGCCTATCGCCACTGGGTGGGGGTCAAGAGCTCCATATTCTGAGCCCTTCGCCTTCCGCTGAGATGCCAGGTAATGGAGCATGGGAGGCAGGTAGGGGGAGGGGTGCTTGCTCCTGCATGCTCTCTGGGCTTTCTTGCTCTGCTCTTGCTGTCTGGTCTCCTGGGGTGTTGGCTTGATGAGGTCACTCCCCCTCAAAAGCTCTTGCCCTGGTAGAGGTCTTCCCTCTAGGCTGCATGGCCCCTTGGGGGTCCTTGGTGTTCCCATGAACAAATTTCCCTTCCCCCATTCCTTCCTTCACAGAGCCTCCCACAGTCTTTAGGGCAGGGAGCGAAGTTCCCTCCTACTCTGTTCGAGCTTCTGGGGTTCGGGGCGGGGGGGGGCCACTCCAGCCTCTCTGCCCTCTGTCACATGGCTGTGTGTCTCTCCGACATTTTTGTGTTGTGTTAGGATGTCCTCTCTTTGAGTATAGTTGCACCTTTTCATTGTATGTTGGAGAGGAGAGAGTCCCAGGAATGTTCACTCTGCCGTGATGCTGATGTCACTATCTTTAATTCTTTAATTTAGTTTACTATATCTCTTTTTAAATGTTATCTTCTAGGTTTAAAATAAAATTCTGTGATCTCTCTGTACACAGTTACTATAGAAACTTTATCTCTGATTAACAATGTTGAGCAAATATTAATGGGGGTTCATGTTCAGAGAAAGTGTTGGAAAAGAAAGGGTTCCATCTTTTCATTCACTTTCTTCATTCAAAGCCATCATTCTCTATTAGATCAAGAGCCATGTCATTTTTAATTTTGAACTTCCTATGCTTAGCATAGTGCTAGTACATAAAACACAAAGATCTTTGGTCAACTTCTATTTTTCAATATAAAGGGAAGGATAACATGAATAAAAATTTAAAGAAAAAAAGAAATGTTTACTTTTAAACTGAGAATGTTTTCTAGATATTAAATATATGGGTTTAATGAGAGCTGTTTGATATTACATAATGATTAATAGATGATATTAAATTTCACGATGTGGAAGACACTTCTGTCCCACAGTTCCTGGTGTTGTAAAGCAGCAATGTGGAGGAAGCCATAAAAATCCACAGACAAGGAATCTGGACTATAGGCGTGGATTTTCAATATTTCCAGAAGAAGTCAATCAGACTACAAGCTTTATAAGTCAATTTGTTATTGTCTTGGTTGGAAACAATAAAAGAAACAAACAAACAAAAAAGATTATGATTTATAAAAAAATATTATATCTTAAATTCTGACTCAAGAGCTTTTGTGTAGAAAGAAGGCATCATTGGTGATCTTATTGGTAAATTTTTGTAGTCATTATCAAGAAAATACCTGAATATTTGAAAGTTAGAGGCTTTGGAATGTTCATTAATTTTGCCTATTAATATTGTGATAGAAATCATCATACCCTTACAAACTGTAAGAATTCACCTCCACCATCTGATTTCTTTCTTTTACTCCTCACTCTTTACTGTGTAATGCTAAATCTCTCCTTGAGGCAACACATGAGAGCTCTTTTGGTATCATATATGAGCCTGTGGAGTGAGAAGAATGGGTCCTTGCTAACTATGTGTTCCACGGGACTTCATATAATCTTATAAAAATGTGATAAATCAATAAAGAAAACTTGTAAAATGGTAAATGTTTGAACTCCATGTGATTAAATTGGGTGAATCAAAATACCAGATGCTATTTTGGTCTTCTGCAGTGCTGGGAGTTTATTATTGCTACTGACACACACAACAGCTGCAAGATAATTTTTATGTTCATTATATTTACTATGTTACTGGGAGGATTAGAAGCCCCTGAAGTACATCTTAAAAGGTTTTAGTACTCTATAAAAGACTCTGTCACTTTAAACTCCATTAGTTGAGCTCTTTGGATTAGTAATGATGTTCTTAGGAAGAGGCAACAGGAAGTCAAGTTTAGGCATCTCAGCATAGCCCTTCACAGGCTTTGGTGTATGTCAGCCCATCCTTAGGGAGAAACGTTTATATAAAAACATCAGTGAAGTTATTGGCTAGGAAGACAAGCTGGGGTTTGTTTTAATTCCTATTTGCAAATCAACGTAACTCATATCCTCTACTTATGAGTTTCCAGGAATTTTAAATGTTAAAAACTGTGGCTTAAATAAGTAGTGGACTGAGCTGTTCATTTTTTATCAATAAACTTATCATGTCCCTAAAAGCATGGTAGGAGGTGAAAAGAATATGCAAGCACTACATATTTTCCTCATTCAAGGAGCTTAACTACTAGAGGGGAGCAAGACTGCTCATGAAATAGTTAAATATGACAACTTAATATTTTTGGTTGAACATGAAAATTATTCCTTATATGAATTCTGTAGGAGAGGTAGCAGATATCAGAAGTAGTAGTTGTATAAGAAGTAGTCAGGAAGGCCACATGAAGAAGATCTTGATCCATGAGTTATCAGGGGTCCTTCTTCCAATTAAATCAAATTGATTTTCATTATGTAGCCACTTTACAGAATAGTCAGAAATGTTGTCAATAGTAGAGATTTCCACTTGGGGGAAGTACATTCTTAGTCGAAAACAGCTTCATCATGTAGTGATTCCCTTTGTTCCTATCATGGTATTTTACATATATTTGACACTGTGATGGTCTGTTTTATGTGTCAACTTGGCTAGGCTATAGTCCCCAGTGATTCAATCAACTACTAATCTAAGTGATGCTCTGAAGGTATTTTGTAGATGTGATTGGCATCCTCAATCAGCTCACTTTAAGTGAAGGAAATAATCTTCATTAACCTGGGTGAGGCTAATCCTATCAGTTGATAAGCCTTCAGAGCAGAACTGAACTTTCCTCAGTTTCCAGAACTTAGGAGGAAGAAATTCTGCCTGTGGTTTGCAGCTTCAGCTCCTCCTGAAAGGTTTCCAGCTGCCCTTCCTGATGACCCGCATTCATATTTCAGGCTTGCCTGGCTAGTCCCCACAATCACTTAAGCCAATTTTTTTCAATGAATTTGTGTGTGTGTGTGTGTGTGAGTGTGTATCTGATATTTGATATAATATATATTTATATGTCTCCTAATATCTACTACTACTCACATTTCTCTAGTGGAACACTGACTGATCTAAATAATCTCCAAATATTAAATGAATGGATGTTTATATAAAAGGATAATTGAATGAATGAATAAATAAATAATTACCCTTATTAGTCTCTGTCAGTGATTATGACCAATGGTTATGACCTTCTTCCAGGGAAAGCTAAAAGGCTTTAAAATTGCTTAGTGGAAAGAGGGGCAAACATGCATAACAATGGCAAAAATACGTAAATTCAACAGGACCTGACTAAAGCATGGTGTAGAAGAGCTGGAGATGACTCAAACGTCTGACAAAGGACACCCTCAGCTTATTGAATTAGCTTCCTTGTCTATAAATTCATAGTTAAACATTTTCATAATTTCCAATTCAGGAGGGAGGGACCAAGCCTGTATTTAGCTGGTGAGAAGGGTTAGAGTACCGTCCTGATTCTGTCACGCAAAGAAACACTTTGTCATTAGACTAAATCATTTACTTTATGGTCCTGCTTCCTTGGTTTGTTTTCTACCAGCCAAATAATCACAGATCTATCCAATGCCAAAAAACTTTACTCCTCCATTTCATTTCAATTCTGCTTATACTAGAATGTATCAAATCTGTGGTATTAACTCACATGTCAGATTTTCTTTTTAAATGAAAACATTTTTTCCATGATTACATATCCAAATAAGAAAAAAAATTCTGCTTTTGTTTTAAATCCATCCAATACCTAGTCAGACCTTTTCTATGCTACTTTGCATTACCTTAACTTTGTGGAAGTGACTCTGTTTGTTTTTCCCCAGGTATGTACATGCTCAAACCTCCCCCATCCCTGTGCTCTTCTCAATTTCTACAGTGAGTAGGGGAGAAAAGTAGAAAACATAAATTAGAATTATCTACTTCACAAGAAACACAATAAACCATGATTTTACCTTTTTTACATTGCAATATGTATTTCAAAAATAATATTCAAAGCCCTTTTGTTAATGATATCACTCATGTGCAAAGAAACCACACACTTTAACAAATAGCTTATTTTGTCATGGTTCAGTGTGTCTATGTGACTTATAGCTAGTTTTTCAATACTCAAAATATAATTTTCTTTGAATGTGCTTCAGCACTCAGTGTGTGTGTTTGAAATAAAAAGAAAAAAAAGCAACTTCTTTATCTGTTAGGTATACACAGAATTCAGCACAGTTTGAATTTGAACAGGTTTTTGTATGATTTAGGTCTGTAAAGCTCCAGTCTTGTTTTTCTGGACATTTTAAATATTTTTCATTTTCTATACTGAATATTTAATATTGGAGGGTATTTGAAGAATTCACAGACTCTTCCGTATTTGGCATATTTTGCAGTTCTGAACTGAAAAATATAAACAGGATATGTGGTACTACGTTTTGGTCCAAAAGACTCCTTGTATCGTAATATTAGGAAGGGAGCTAGAACACACCCCGTTCCATAGAAACCATTGACTTGAAACTCATGCTTTAAGTCTATAAGCCATTATCATTGATATAGTTTAAACATAATCATAGGGGACAGCCTGGTGGTGTAGTGGTTAAGTTTGTGCACCTTGCTTCTGCAGTTTGGGGTTGGCAGGTTCGGATCCTGGGCATGGATCCGAACACTGCTCACCAAGCTATGCTGTGGCGGCATCCCACATAAAAAAAAAGAAGATCAGCAACAGCTGTTAGCTCAGGGCCAGTATTCCTCACCAAAATAAACACATAAATAAATAAACATAATCCTAAATAACATTTCATAGATTGCTTTTTATAAAATAATTTGCTGCCATTGCTAGGAGAGAAAGTAAGCTGAAATGCTTTTCTGGAAGGAAAAATTCTCTGGAGAAATGGGTAGGTTTTCTCGGAATTGAGCTAAATTGTTTCTGTGTTATAAAATCCATACCTGTTCCACATTATGTATCTACAAGCATATCTTGTGAAGAACAAAACTACTTTTAAAACATAAAATAGGAAACTTTAGAAATATTATGGCAGGCAGTATTTTAAGATAGTTGGCAATATTCTGGCCACCTGCTGTAGATGCCCTGTATAATCCCCTTCCCTTGAATGTGATCTGTAATTATGCTATGTTATGTAAGATTCTATTTTAGCAGACTTGAGTGATATTACTCTGCTAGTTTTGAAGACATAAGCTGCCATGTTGTGAGAGGGCCTCATGGCTAAGACCTGAAGGCAGCCTATATAAGCTGAGAGGTATCCCTGGCTGACAACTGCCAGAAA